>NC_051162.1:52906713-53114065 GCF_013339745.2 Dermacentor silvarum
AATATTACCCTCCCCTCAAGATGCGACGTTTCCCCTCAAGATTAAACTGCACAGCCATCGCGTATACCGTCTCCTTCAATCTGTTTACGCAAGCGTTGTCAACTTCCGGTTGACTTAAACTGAGTGCATTCCCATGTTTCTTTCCTACGCAGCTTTTCTTGCTAATCCTAATTACATGGAGCAATATTTAAGATGGACTTGCCTCAGTGGATGGAAAACGCAATGGCACTATGCGTAATGTTCGTTGGCTTGCACCACATGAGCAAGAAGAGAATGCCACCACGGCATTCCCCGCATTGCTGGAAACGTATATGCAATGTACAGACTACACAGTAGCTGTTTCCAGTGTTATTTCGCGGGGCAGTACATAGCAAGGCAGGCCCCTAGTGCGAGCACGCCAGTCCAGTTGCTTCCAGGAACTCTAGGAGAGCTCTGAAGACTTAGCTGTGGTGACTTTTGGGTGAAAGCAGTCAGCAGGAGAGGCAACAGGCCCTTAGTCATCACCCTGAGTGGTCTCTCGTGCGGTGGGCAGACAGGATAGCCGGGAGAAGAATGCAGCCGATGACCTCACACGGTGGCATGGGTTGCCCATGCATGAGGCCGGTAGGCTCTGGAGGCAGGACAGGAGGGCAGACCCATCAAGGGCACAGGCCAGCCGGTCAAGGTGCGTTGAGGCGTGCAGCAGGAGAAGCTATGATAGAGGCTGTGCTTGAGCCTCAGCAAGCGTTGCGGCCACCTGGGAAATCGAGGAAGGCCAAGACACATCCAGATTGTGTCCCAATGCTGAGGTTTCAGCCGCTGCAGCTGTGGTGGGGCCAGGGACCCAAGTGGCAATGCATACAGTAGACCGAAGTCACCACAGCTCTGTATAGGAAGAGGTCATTTGATGCACAGCCGCGGCCCACAGGAGGATTCAGCCGATCTCCTGCTGGACCCTCTTCGCTTGGGCAGGAGGACTTGACCACCGGAGCTCGTGAGTAGATGGTTGATCGGCAATCCCAGGCAGGTCCGAGGCAATCCCTTTGCCATGGTAGGTTGGATCCACTGAGGGTGAGCTGGACAGCCCTGCGGCGAGTTGCACCTTTCGGATGTATTAGCACAGCAGTCTTGGTACAAAAGATAGAGAGTCCCACTGATATGAAGGAAAACACCACGGCATTCAGTTAGTGCCGAAGGCTGGTCCGGACAAAACAGAGGTTACTTTTCAGTCCCCTCGTCCAGAGTGTGATGTCTTCCACATAAATTGAGCAGTGGATGGGGAACCGCTGATCAGAAGGGTTGACAAACAGGAGCTGTGAGATGGCCACGTTGAAAAAAAATAGGGCTCAACACGGATCCTTGGGGTGCACTAGCTGCGACAGACCTCGTGTACTCGGCGTGCAACCCACTCGAACTCTGAAGGAACGGCCCGTCAGAAATGCCGAGATAAATCGTCATAGACAACCCCTCACTCCTCCAATGTAGAGATCGCGTCCGAGATGTAATGGTGTCGCCGGAAGCTCATCTGCTGCTCAAGGAAGCCAAGGGCCCAGCAATTCACTCAAGGCGTCCGAGCACCATGGCCTTCATCAACTTGCAGGCGGTTGAGGTCAAGAGACAGGCCTGTGGGATGAACGTGCCGTTGCGGGCTTCTTCGCCTTCAGGACGGGCACAATGATGGCCGTGAGCCAAGCCTCGGGCAGCCGGCCAGAGCTCTAGACGTGTTCAAGCACTCCAAGGGCCCTGCCTTTTCAACATCTACCAGGTTGTGAAGCATTGGAAATCATGCCTTCAGCTACTGGGGCGCCGAAATGACTGGTGCGACCCAGAGCAGCGGTGAGTACATGGAGCTCAAAAGGTCACTGCAGAGGGCTGCTGTCTGCGCCACAGTCCAGTCCGGGTCGAGGCTGGAGAGGGATGGGCGTTGTCCCTACGGTCGTGGTTGCCAGTACCAGAGGGAGCCACGATGGGCAATGAAAAGGGCCAGCCAAAGGATTTGCCAGGGCCAACTCGGCAGTGTGTGTCCTGACTGTCACAGCTATGATGGGCTGCTATACTTTCGGTCCCTGCAGGAGAACTAGAGGGCTTGGGCAGGGGGGACTTGGCCACCGGAGCTCGTTGAGTAGGTGGTCGATCGGCAATCCCAGGCAGGTCCGAAGCAATCCCTTTGCCATGGTAGCTTGGATCCACTGAAGGTGTCAGGCGGGGGGGGAACTGCACTTTAAGCTCGAGATGGAAGAGCAGAAGTCTTCGGCGAAATTAGAGTACCGCCGGCACACTGCCCAATCCGCCTGTAGAATGTCCAGTTATCTCTTGTTTTGGTCCGGTTGGCCGTCGCTCAGCTCGTCACATGGCTGCACACACAGTTCAGCCGCCCGAGGTCAGGTACCAGAGAGCCGGGTTGTACGTAGCACTTGACAGTGGCTGTGAGAGCGCTGGCACCGATGTGCTGCAGAAGTTCACTTCAGTTGGAGCTGCGGCACAATGCTTCCTGTAGACGTCCCGATAAACATTACACAGAGCCATGACCTGGGGGTTTGGCTGGACATCGAAGAAGTGGGTAATGGTCCGAGCACCAGGTCTCCGGAACAGCAGCCCAGGCGTAGGCACAGTGTTCAGTGGTGAGGTTAAGGCCTATGGCAGCGCCGACACTTCCTCGCACGAAGGTTGGCTGCCCCGTGTTCAGCAGCCGAAGCCCTGCCCGTAGTGCTGTACGCAATGGCGCATCGCTGAGTGCAGCAGCAGTCTCTGCTACCCCCAGAGGATTGACGGGCCACTGAAGATTCCGAATACCAGAACACCTGGCCCAGCCAGGCAAATAGTAGCAGCAGGCTAGATGTATCCTAGGTATGAGCAGGGCCGGATGTATATGCTGGCTACTGCGACGTAGCACAAGCTCAGCAGGACGGTGACAGCACGGCACTCCATGGGGCCACCGGCAAGGTCCTCCACAGGAACCTCGATGTGGGGAATGCCACTGCGGACAAAATTAGCGCAGCAGGCAGACACTCCCTGCCTCCAGTGTCTGTGAAGCCATCCACCCATGCAGAAAGACGCACTGGGCTTCTTCGATTTTCCACTTCTGGCTACCTGCCGGCTGCCTGAGTGCACAGCCGGCATTCGTTTTGCTAGTGTTGCTCCACCCACCGCACAGCGCACTTTCACCGCACGTTTTTTTTCTCATGCTGGACGGTTCTGGCTACCTGTGGAACACCAGAACCGTCTGAAATGGTGGATCTCTGCATATACCACTGTCTAAGATGAAGGCAATCAAAAGAACGATGAAAACATTGAAATTAAAATAAATAATAAATAAACGGGTCTATGCGGTAATCGTACAACCAAGCGGCACAGCGCATTGCCGTCTGCTGTTCTCCATAGGTCGGTTGCTCAAATATGGCAGTTTACTCACACTCGAGCATATAACCCCCTGCAACGGCAAGATTAATGGCCACCACAATGGCGGGAGCTGGCTCCGGCTCCACACCGTGCTGACCACGTGATCCGAGCACAACATTGCCGGCGGTGACACAACATCAGCTACAGCTTGTTTTAACACGATTTAAGCGCCCTGTGTCGTAGAAAATCCGGCGTCGGCAATAAGCGCTGGCGTCATCGGCGGAAATAATCATGCCAAATCTCATCATCCCGAACCACTCTAACCGGGCAGGCCCTTCGCGTGGCGCAAGGCGTTAGTGAACGAAAACTGAATTTCTCAAAGTGAAATCTGTCAGAAAAATCGTAAGTACGAGTTAACCACAACCTAAAGACGTGATAGCGTCGGATTGTAATTTGAATATACAAGAAAAAAGCCTGATAAGCAGCCAGGGATCTTTGAATGTTATCGCGTTCCACTTTTTAAGGCGAAGCTAAGCACTCTTCCAAATTTTTTTCACATAGAGCACTGTAGGCAGAGTTACACTGCTGTCCTAATTCTACGTTTTGCAAAAAGCAATGACCCCTGTCAAAACCTGCAGCTTGAACAAGAGCTACAGATTGAACGAGACTACTACAGTGTATATACAGGGTGTCCCAACTATCATGCACCAAGATTTAAAGAAAGAGCAATTGGATTACTCAAAGGAAACCTAGTGCATATTGTTCCAGTACAATGGAGTAGCCACCAGTAATCCTTTCAATACTGAGATTTAATTAGGCAAGTGTAATTAAGTATCTAACTCGAGAAGTATTGGCCTAATTATCAAATTGTCAATGAGAAAATTGGTTAGCAACACGAAAAACTCCCGATACAGCTTTCTGTTGCTCATACATGCTACATAGAAGTGTTTTTCCAAGCATGAAAGAAGCCCGCAAATACATGCAAAATGACTCGAGTGGCCAGTCACGTGGCAGGTCACGCGGCCAGTCACACAGCAGTCATGTGACCGAAGAGCGCCCACTGACCAACTAATGATGCATGCCACTGGGTTAGTTTGTGGCAACACTCAAAATGACGACCGTCCGCGCCTTCAGGGCTAAGCTGCTCTCAATATCCCCCCTGCCTTGTGTCAGCATCCTTTACAAACACATTCTCATTGCAGCAGGTTTTCATGAATCATAATGGCTGAAAAGGTCACAATGTAGATGAATGACTACCCTGCGAAGCCGCCCATCACTCTGCTTTCCAATTAGCAAGGCAGGCTATCAGCATCCCTCTCACTTCTCAATGTTGCTGGCATTGAGATTGCTCAGATCAAAAAATTCTGGTTACAAAATTTCCATACGCTCTTGGAAAAAAAAAAAAAGAAAACTCACCGCATCGCCGATCTCGGAGTCAGAGGAGTAGCTGTCCGACGAGTCGGCCCAAAACTGCGCATCATCGTCATCGACACAGATCAGGATCTCTGCCTGGGCCAACTCCTGCATGAAAAAAACCCACAACCCTTTCACACAAGTCCAAACCGTTTGGCATGCAATGAGCATTTACAGTTGCCGACCAACTACAGTAGAACCTCGTTGATACAATCCCGTTATGTACGATTTTCCAGCGCCAACGTCCACGATCGAGAACACAAAATGTGACCCAATAGAGTTATGCTTATTTTTTACCGGTTCACACCATTCCCAGAAAAACACTATCTTCCGGCACCAACGTTCAGTACATCGCCAAACTGAGTTCGTAAGATACATTTTCCGGCCACTAGATCCCATGTAAACAAGAAAATACGCGAGGCACGTGCGATCGAGAATAGTATCCACCACCGCATCAGCTTTCCTACAATACTTCCCTACCCATCTCGCGTGAAAACGCCGTTGCGCACTCAGTTTCTATTCCGGTACTACCAGCAAATCTCCTCCCAGGTCCATCGCACGCCGTATTCACAGCCATCTCCGCCAACCCTATGGGGATATGCATCTTCACCTGTTTTACAGCGCTGGGGAGTAGTGCCGTTCGAAATGGACTGCACACTTTTAGTAGGGGATAACCCAAATGCACTGCCATTCCCTGCTGCCAGCGGTGCTATGCGAGCGTCACGTTTCATTCCGACGACATCCGCCGTCGCCCACACAGCCCCCGAAGCCCCCCCTCGATGGGTGTGGAGTCTTGTGCTTCGTGCCGCAACGACTCGCACAACGCTTGCTGTCTGTCAAATGTCGTAGTAACTTGGATCATACGTATCCGGTTTGTACATTTTTTCACACATTCTTTCCCAAAACGTTTCAAGCAAGGTTCTACTGTATTCAGACTCTGCAAGAATATCTGGAAAAATGGTAAACCAGGAATGAATACCTTTATCAGTAAACTCAAAATGCCAGAACTGTTCATCGCTGCATTATTTCAGTCATTAACATGCCACTCCTACACAGAGGCCAATCGATTTTTTTTACCGAGATGGAACTGCAAAAATGGCACGCAAAACGAACTTCAAGAGATAACAAAACTTAATTCTTTTCTAAAATGCTAACACTAGAGGTCATTCACCTGCAGACTTGCTCAGCATTGTGCTTCAGTGAATAATATTCACTTGAAGTTTTGTGATGGTTGATACCACGGAGGCATTTTGCGATCATTGCACATTGTCGCCAACTGCAATGCGACTATGGCAGCACGAAAGTGGCAGTTTAGGCTGTTTTGCACAAGTTCAGTTCAGAGCTTTTTCAGAGAGTGTCACAAATATTTGCATGGGAAACCCAGTCCAGAAGGCAACATTTTCATTGTTACATACAATAAGCAGTGAGTAACGAATTATTGTATTTGGGTTTTCTTCTCATAGCCCTAATGCACATGCTGATACCATTTAAGGGGGGAGGAGGGGATGAAAATAACTTTTTTGTTTCTTGGCAGAAAGGGCTGAAATTTGGCACCACGCTGTACATTGCAATAGAGGGACAAATACAAAATTTCATTAAGATATCTTCATTAGTTTTTGTTTATAAGAATTTACAAAAGTTTACAAGTTCCTTGCTCGTGGAAAGCCTGGCACAGTAACGAAACATGGTACGGAACTGGGAATACTTTGTATGTTTGCCCAGATGTCTAATCTATATCAAGACAGTTTAGATTTTTTTTTAGTGCCCTTATAATTTTTTACTCAACATGACATGCATGTAACTTGTGTTTGACTGCATAGAGCCATGCAGTAATTGTGAAGTAATTAAATAATGGAAAAATAATGAACATTTCAAGACTGTCTTGATGTGCAGGACAGTTCATGATCACAGCAAAACAAACTGGATCAAAAATCGGTCCAGCCATTGTTGTGCTATGCTTTCCACGAGCGAGGTGACCGACCAAAAAACACTATTGAGAAAACGAGCTGCAAAGTTTTGCAAGCAGTGCAGGTTTATTAGAACGCATCAGGGCGGTAATTTTTGGCATCAGTGCTGTCAAGCATCTTCTTGCACCTTTGCCTCTTCGTTTGGTGGGCTTTGAAAATTTAATAGCCTGGCTAGTAATCAAATTGAACTTCCGTTCAGTTGCGGACATCGCGCGAGGGAGTCGCGCACGCTGCATGCTCGCGATTCTGCCGTCACCGCTGACGCGAAACGCGGCTCGAGGCGCGTCTGAATGTGCGCCGTTCGGCGACTATTTGTCCGGTGAATTTTCGGTTATTACACTGTAGCTCGTCGACGGTTGGGGCTCGCTCAGAGGCGCGTGTTCATGTCGCACGATGCATCAAACTAAGTACACCGTCTTCGCCGGCGATGGTGACCTTCGACCCGCGTCGATACGATCTCGGCTGGTTCGCGCGTACCCGCCGTGGTTGCTCAGTGGCTATGGTGTTGGGCTGCTGAGCACGAGGTCGCGGGATCGAATCCCGGCCACGGCGGCCGCATTTCGATGGGGGCGAAATGCGAAAACACCCGTGTACTTAGATTTAGGTGCACGTTAAAGAACCCCAGGTGGTCCAAATTTCCGGAGTCCCCCACTACGGCGTGCCTCATAATCAGATCGTGGTTTTGGCATGTAAAACCCCATAATTTCATTTCGCGCGGCCGTACGCCGAGGCGCGAAAGCTTCCGTTGGCGCGTCTTCCGTCGACTGCGTTATCGGTACCGATGGCACAGGGCGATTGTCGGTTTCGCTGCTTGAGTCACACGGTGCAAGATACGCGGCACGTAATCCACGGTGCAAGGTAGCGCGGCACGTTCAGTCGGTGCTCCTCCGCTAATCGCCGTATATTTCTCGCCGTAGGAGGCTTGCGCTTCTGTATTCCGAAGACGTGCTTCGTCCAAACTTTCTTCTCCAACAAGCGACGATCCTTAACTAAACTGGGCTCTCAGAAATCCGAATTCTGCGTGTCAAGTGAAGACGCCGGCATGGTTTTCGAAGGGAACAACTGCGGTAGCCATCTTGCCCGCTGCCGCAGCAGTAACCAATGGGAAGACGCCATTCAGCACGGCAGCCAATCGCAGGCCCGCTTTCATCGGAGGGCCCGTGTGACTACCCCTAACAGACCCGCGATTCTTTTGTGTTTGTGCGTTTGTTACAAGATGGCGAAGACCGACGAATTGAGAAGCGGAACGGCGAAACTTTGAGCTTTCGAACGATACCAAGATGGCGGCGCTCGGCGGCGGGAAATACGAGATATCGCTCCGTGAACTGCGGTGATTTTGCGCGATTTAAACTGTTTTTTCGCCCTGCGCACTGACAAATTAATTTTTTTCGGGCACTTTTAGTGCGTTTCCAGCCAAATCATTTTGATACAGCGTAGATTAGGTGTTGCAGATACCGAAATGCGGGGTTTCCAAAAACCGAATTTTTCTCGTGATTTTCGCGATCTGATCCCCGCGTCCCCCCTTAAGTAGACTTATCGTTATAACCGATATATCGTTACTTGTGGTATCATTATAAGTGGCCTGCACTGTACATGGAGCTCTATGGGAGGGTAAACGGGAGTCAGAGAAGGCCACGTTACAGCCAGTTCTGCACTGTAAGCTGTTACGTTAAAAGTGGTCTAAGCTGATCAAGCTGGCCTGACAAATGAGGCACTCAGAAAATTAAATTTCCTGTCCTCTAGTGGGATATGAAATACGTCTACTTGCATAGCTGCTGCAATTTAGCGCAATAGTCCGAGGAGCATCACCCAGGCATCATTCATTCGCAATTCAAGTGTCTGGTTCAGAATACTAGTCGCACTGCCCACATGGACCATATCAACAAGTTAAACCTGGATATTGACATTGACAAATTCCCAAAAACTTTGTTATAAAGAGGATTTTGTTATATGCAGGTTCAGCACGAAAATTCGAAAAAGAAACGCTTACCGTATTTACTCGATTCTAACGCGCCCTCTATTGTAATGCGCACATGTTTTCCGTTTTCGTCGAAGCACTCATCCTTGGAATGTCACACCAAGTACTGGATGCGTGGACGCGTGTCGTTTTGCACAAGCGCAAGGCATCAGAAACGAGAGCGAGCGTCACGATGGCGTCGTATAGTGTTACAGTAGAACCCCGCTGTTACGTTCCCGGGTGCTGCGTTTTCCCACCTGTTACGTCGTTTTCGGCCGGTCCCAGCACAGCTCCCATAGAACCCAAAGCATTGGTAACCTTGCTGTTGCGTCGCAACTGTGGGACCATTCCCACATCATACGTTGCGAACTGCCACCCGTGCCGGCCCAAGCGGCCATTTTGACTTTTCATGCCGCTTGGCTTGGTGGCTTGACGATGGCATTGGCCGCCCAAAGTGCCGGGGGCGACAACTACGACGTATTTTGGGTTTCCGCCAGCAAAAGTATGGCCCTTGAGATCCGTATTGCTATCTAAAGATGGTGCCTATGACGCGTTGTGGCCCTAAAATTGGTTTTGGCTCATAGTTCCGTATAAAGTCCAAGGACGATAACACAATCGCCGTGTGCCGTATGCTGTACGTGCGAGGGGAGCCAACGTCTAAATCTTGCGCGCGAAGGAAATCAAGGAGGAAGCGCACCTTCTTCCGTTGCACTCGGAGCACCGGCGAGGGAGCGAGGGGGAGGGATAGCAGGCGGCGTTGTACTGTACTCTGGCATCAACTGTGTACTGCGCGGCGAGTTGCGCAGGCCGTATCTTGAAAGTGATTTGCGTTGGGGCAGAGTCTAGGAAGTGTAGGTGCGTCAGCGGCTTCTAGCTTTGTGCGTGCTGTGTTCTCGGCGCTCAGTTCGCGTTTAAGCGATAGACAACAGGACGAAGGTCACTTCGCTCGCTTCTGCAGCGGCGCTTCCACACGCCGTCCGCGTTCATCCAGTGTGATATGTCACAGCGTCTGCCACGTGTCGGCAACATCAACTGGAAAAGGAGAGTGCCGGTTGGCGGCTAGGCCAGCTGCATGCAAGCGGCAGGATCAGGTTTGAATGAAGGGAGGGGGAAAGGTCACGCCCACGGCGGCAAGATCGCCAGGTCAAGGGATGCAGGCCGGCCTCGCACACGCTCGCACGCACACGTGTGCTGCTTCGCATTCCGTCGCGGTGGAGAAGGTACTTCCGGTTGCTGCTCGCGCAAAAATGACAAAATTTGGGGCGAAATCTCTAGGTTGTCAGCGGGGAAAATTCGATATTTCGAGGGGGTCTCCCGTTGCCAGTTCGTTCGTAGAGGTCTCAAATACGTGTGCTTCTATGGAGTAACGGGGGAATAGAAAAACTTCATTATATCCCGGAATTCGTTATATGGAGGTTCGTTATAAGCAGGTTTACCTGTATATTTTTTTTGAATTATATTATGGGGCTTTCACATGCCAGAACCCCGATCCGATTATGAGGCATGCCGTAATGGGGGAATCCGGATTTAATTTTGACCAACTGGAATTTTTTACTGTGTACCTAAATCTAAGCACCTGGGCATTTTTCATTCGGCCCCAATGAAACGCGGCCCTGCTCGCACCCACACCTGCGAGCTCAGCAGTGTGGCACCCCAGCCACTGCGCTACCGCGACGGAAATTCAAAATTTTGGTCGCTGTTACAGACTAATTATACAAGGGACGCGTGGAGTCACAAGAAAGTTCGTGCAACCGAGATTGTAAAAAAAAGTCCGCCTCCATCGCGCCCTGTGAAAGTGGATGTACAGCGAAGCTGGTGCGGACGTTAGACAATTACCGCCACCTCAACTGGCATTTAGACGACGTCGCACGAGCGCCACCACCACAAGCGACGTACGTCACGTGCGCAGGCACGTGTGCGGAATCGCAGCATCCATCCTCATTCTTCTAGGCCGTCCGCCAAGCACAAGTGCCTTATTGAACTAAATTAATGTTTAAAATAAATTGTGTCTGAAAACGCGTAAAGTACGACTTGCACACAAGCTGCAGACATGATACCATCAGATTGTAATTCTAATATACGAGTGTCATATGTAAGAGGCCGCCTGCGGCGCTAAAAAGAAGAAGAGCACGTGAAGCATAGTGTTCGGAACGTCACGAGCTCTCGAGGCGCGTGAGCCGAGGCGTCATCGGGGATGAACAGCGCTTCGGTGGATTATCGACGTGGCTCCGGGCCAGAAGGTCGCATCGCCAGCTACGCTCTGGCGACGGGAGACTTGGGGGTCTGGCTGAGTCCGTGACGTTGGCCGTCCAAGGTGTGGCCGTCGACCTCGGCAAGTTCGAGCGAGGCTCCTGGACTGGCTGCAGCCTCTCGCGACAGGACCGGGCACCCCAGAGAGGATCCCCTTCTGCGGCAGACCGGCACGTTCGTCTCCGCGGGACGCCACGTCGGCACTCATGAAGAAGTTGCGACGCATCCCGACGCTAGGCCTATCCAGGTGGGCCTAAGCAACGCCGAGCGCTGTCACTGAAGAATTACTGACGAGCTCATCACCGATGAAGTACCGACGAGCTCACCAGCGATAAAAGAGACACACGCCGACACAAGGCAAAGGCAACTACAGAATCGACGAGAGCGCTGAACTCTGAGAGAAAGGGCCGACGAGCTTCGGACTCAGACAATGACGGGTGCAGCAAGGTGACTCTATGTAGCGTTTCAGGCTGCGTTTCAGCGAGATAGGACAGGGTTGCCTGACTTTGAAGGATTAGCCCACAGACGAGCGTAGGCGTGAATTAGAACTTGTTTAGTATATTAGGCTTTATTTTGCATCTGTTAGTATTGTTCCCGCAGTGTGTTTTAGTGTGCTGATTTTTTTTAGTTTGAGTCTCGAGTTTGCGTGCTATTAAAAAATCTGTTTGCTGTGTCGCCATCAGTCTTCCTTCTCCATCTCTATTATAACCCGCACTCCCCGAGATCGGTGACAAAAATATCACGAGAAAACAAAATTCGTTACATGGAAACTCAAACACAAGGCCTTCCAGCTGCCGTTTTTTGGGCAAGCCCGCCACGAAAAACCTGAGAAACTAGAGGCTAACAGCTTTGCTGTAAAAATGCTCTGCGACTTTCAACACCACTGCATGAGGAAAGGTCACTCGCCTCAATGTCGCTGTCGAGGAGATGCTGCCCGCCTTTCCGGCAACGTGATCCGACTCCTCCTCCTCGATCTCGTACTCCACCTCGTACGGGCAGTCGTCGTCGATGTGGCCGCCTTCCTCCTCGCGCCGTAGCAGGTCGGCCGCCAGGGCTGCAACCCGCATGAGCCGCCGCTGGGTAACCTCGTCGTCGGTCGAGTCGCCGTCCGACGAGGACTCCTCGAGGAACCAGAGGTCGTCGCTCGTGTCCTTGATGAACTCCGTCTCGTGGCCCTGGAAGCATGACGAGAGAGCAGCAGGCATCACTATCGGAGGAGGTCCAAAAATTGGACAGAGGTTCACAGGAAGACGGAGTGCTAGAACAAGCGCAGAAACTGCAGTTGCTGAATGATTACAGTATTTGTGAGATTCTAACGTACACCTTTTCTTCAACAAAATGGTGGCACAGCTCTTCATTGCTTCAGCTGGCTTTGTCTAGCTCCACAATGGCACAGTGAAATCAAGAATTGGACGGAAACCTGTCTGATCAGGAACACACATGAAACACTTAAACGGACACCGAGTATTTTTTTACTTTATAAAACTTCTGTGGTCGGTGTCTGTTTTAATTGTTGATGGCAACAGTGATTTAAACAAGCCTGTTTTCGGTGGCTGTGGACACGGCACATTGCCGTTTGGCGACGCACTCAAAGAAAATATCTAAGATTGTTTCCCGATAGACAAGTGTCTGCGGCGTAGCCCCATACGAAGTTTGTTACTTTGAATGTTAAAAGTCACCCCCAACTCCTTTTGCCAAGGAATTCAAGGGGCACATTAATTTTCAAGCAGTGTTAAAGGCCCTTAGATTCGTTTTTCCAAATTCAAGGTTTTCAAGGAAGTCTACAAATCCTGTGTTCTGGCACAGCGTGGTGCAATTTCGGTCATTTTCGCCAGTGCAATATAGCACGGCAATTTGCTTGAGTGTAAGAATGGCAGAATTGGCACACTATTCCCACCCCGCAACTTGGCGGCACGAGAGCATACACCCTTTGCATCGGCTGTGAAACTCCAACCTCCAACCACGGACTGCCAACCACTAAAACCGGGCGAGAGATGAATGAATGATGAATGAATGAATGTGTGTGGTTTAGTGGCGCAAGGGCCAGGTATGGCCAAAGAGCGCCATGCCAGTGTTTATTAGTTCGCAGTGAAGTGATGAATTCTGAGAAGTAGATGTGACGGGCTGTAAAGGGGCCTAAAATAGTCGCTGTAAAGTGCGTAAAATCAACACATAGTAAGATAATGGCAATGACTAGTGATGTGTGCTATGGACATAAAATGCATTGCTAAGAATGATAATATATGCAAGATATGCATATGCAAGAAGCACTACTACCTAAACAGAGCCCTTGAAACACAAGGGCCTGGGGGATGTGCTATACAGAACTACTATCACAGCGGCATCCTCTGGAGAGAGGATGCGCTACGAATGTATTGGGCTAAATACATGTAACACAACTTCGTTCAAGAACCGAGGACTGCTTTGGTGTTGAACAGTGGTTCTTCACCAAGAAACATAATGGGATGAAGAGGGACATGATATCGGTACGCTTGTGGAAAATATTTCTGTCTCTCTGTTTCGGCTTTCCGACACTCCAGAAGGACGTGGAGGACAGTCGCCTCTCACCACATCTACAAGTTGGTGGTTCATCACCGGTCAGTAAAAACTGTGGGTACCATATGTATGTCCTATTCTGAGCCTACAGAATAGGACATCATTCGCCGTGTTTTTGTTGCGGAGGGCCAGAACCTATCTGTGGCTTTATCATGTGAAGCTTATTATTTGTTTCAGTGTCCCACAGGTGCTGCCAGTGGCCTCGCAGTTTCCTTCGCAAAAAAGGCTTCAGATCTGTGGACGGAATAGCAGCGGCAGGAGCGGGCGAGAGAGCCAAAGAAGCTATCTGCATTAACAAGTGCGCAGTGTAGCTTACCTGATAGCTGTATTCCGTCTCTGGGCCACTGTCGTAGCACGGAGACGGTGGTATGTACAGGCCACAGGGACGACGCGCACGATGCACTTGCGCCACTCGGCAAATCTGAGTCCAGGCGCGCACTTGATGACCAGTGCATCGCTGGTGCCGTTGTCGCCCGACTGGAGTTCCCGCTTTAAAGTTCCTAAAGGGTTTCAACGAAGACAGCCACCGGGGAAGGAAGTGGAAGAGAAGGACAAAAAAAAATGTGTCAGGAAAGAGAGGAAATTCCTTCAGTGCCACAAGAGAAGCACCGCACTTTCTTGGACATGCAAAGTGAGAAGGCAATAAACGCCGCACACACTCACTCACTCATTCGCAACCATGCAGTGCAGGTTCGGCAGCCCGCCCAGTCAAAACAGCGGCGTGCGCTGGTCGTCGTGGAAACAAAACTCCAAACCAACGACCGACGAGGTCGCCCTTGCAGTCAGACACATTTTTTTTCCCCCAGCTTTTTAGAAAAAAGAACGACCAGCGCACGCGTCACCATCACATCACGCTCTCATCCACCATAGGGTTTTTGCCTGCCACGGTTAGAAACGACTGTGCCTGAGAAATTAATTCTCAAGTTATTAAATGAAGAAAACAGCTCGAGCGGTTAGTTTTAGTAAACAGGATGCCAAGCATCACGGGTGCAGAGAGTCCCGACATCTGTGCAATCGATGCGGTGTCAATCTTTTCACTTCCCGGTGCGTCGTGCAGCAAAACTGGAGGCTGGCTTCTTGCAAAGTAAATTTTTCACGTGATTAACCTCATGAATGCCCTCTAATGCCATCAATCTCACGTGCACTACTACAATCGCTCTCATTTACTATTCATGTATGGGATAAAGTGACGTTCGCAACAACGGCAGTATGTGGCTGTGCCAATGAAACTGGTGACAGTGTGCACTTTGTGCACCGTCTGCATGGTATTGGCATGACAAACAAAGGTCATCAGCCTTTATCTAACCTTTCTGAAGCCATTCTATTGTGTCACTTGTAAACTGTTTAGCGAGCCATTTTCTTCTCCAACTCAGCTACACACTGCACGTGTCTAACGATAGCATCATTGAATAGTCAGGCCCAACGTATTTAAGTTATCCGTTGCATAAATAAGGCAACCAGGTAGAGTTAAACCTTGATGTAACGAAGCTGCGGAAATGAACACTCTGCTTAGTCACATCAAAATACCATGTGTTCTTGTGTAAGGCACCACGCTGTGGTCTTTATGAATTACGTGGCCACAAATCTGATGGTAATGCCATGTGTTCTTTTGTAAAGGCCACACCGGGGGGCCTTTACAGAAGAACACATGGTATTTTTATGTGACAGACCCATCAGATTTGGGCCATGTAATTAAGAAATAATGCCGAGGCCTCACCCCCTCCCTTTACTGCCTTGGCCGCGCAGTACACGCTGCACGTTCTCCATGTAGTACCGACACTGTGCATAAAGGTTTATCAGCCTCCTCTTTGTTTCTGAATTTGATAGCCTGTGGCAAGAAGCTCATCACACGAGTGTTGTCACAAACTTCATGTCCCAGTACCCTGCTGCTTTTCTGTCACTCTTTTCACAGATAGCGCCTGTTGCTATGCGCCACCCAACCATGTACGCATCACGTACACTGCGAGCATAAGCCGCAGCGAAGAGTAATAAGTGTCAAATAGTTTCGAAGCAAATAGTTCATATAGTGATTTGCATAAAACCTTGGCACAAGTATACATGTTAAAAATCTAAAAAATAAAATGGTTCTTCATACTTGAAAAAAGATTGAAATATTTTCATACCTGGATCACTGTAGTTTCAAAGTATGGTTATCCAAATACGTATATGCAGGAATGAAAGTTTGAGCCCCAACAGCAGAAAATTCATTTACAGCTTTTGCACACTGTGTTCTTGAGTTACTTGAAGCTTTGCCAAGGTCAAGGCCGTGAGAATGCTTTGCGTTTGCTCGTCGTTACGTGGGCAATGGCACAAAGTACGACCTTGACTGTGCAATCCGGCAGTTTAGGCTGTGTTGAACAAATTCCGGCGGGGTATTCTCGTGCAATCACTTTCAGACATACTAGTACTACTTTAGCAAGACTTTGCATGACTTGGCACCTTACGCGGTGATGAATGCGGCCGACAGCTTTTCAGGCACTGCGCGCAGAGAGAGAGGTTGGCACAGCGGCAGAAACAGTGTCGGCTTATGTGCCGACGCGTCCGATGTCGAGTCGCGTGAAATCTTGTGGAAGTGATGGTACTGTCTCGAAAGGTGATCACCCAAGGATACCACTCCTGCTCAGTGCTTTCGCCTAGACCCGAAGTTAACCCGTTCCATACAGCAAGAGCGCACACGAACTTGCTAGGCACACTCGACGCTTCTCAGTCTAGCTCATGCGCATGATCTCAGGCCCAATCACCGATGAGCACCAAACTTTCCACAACGTTTTGACGCCCACCACCAAGCCTGTCTTGGCTGTTAACCCTAACCAGAGCTGCTTCGCTGGCTGTCGGCGACCAAGATTACAGTTGTGCCGAGTCAACGCATATCTATTTGCAGAGGCCATAGGTCTGTCTGGAAGCCGAGAAACCATCTCACCAGTGAAAGTGTGAGCTTGGGGGAAAATTGAATGGTGTAAATTTTCTTCACGGCTAGCATTTTTAAGATTGTGCGCGTGCGTAATGTATGAAAAAACTAAGCCAAACAACTGTTGCCATCCGGAACTTCAGTCGTCGTCAGCTGCTGGCTAAAATAAGGTGGTGGTGCCGTAAGATCAACATTTAAATAATCAAGCAGGTGCAAAGGTCAGAAGGGGACTATAAAGAATTCTTGTCTTTGGCTTGTCTTGGCTTGAGCCATGTTATGGCAATGAAACTTGTTCATTAAATCCAAAACTATTGATTATACAAGTTTAAAATTTACATTCATTTCTTTTGAATACTTCAAAATCTTCGGATTATGAAATTCAAGCAAAAGCCAACATCAAATAGCATAATATTCGATCAAACATCCCAAAATATGAAACATTACACAAACTTAATTCCTACAGAAAGGGTTCGTCATTTTTACACCTCTTAAAAAATGTGCAGATATGAACTGCTGCAATGACCCACTCCCACTTTGAGCGAAAACTTGTTTATATTATCCAACCTTACACATAGTTTAACCGAGTTTAAGCCTTACAGGCTACAAGCAAAAATCAAAGTTGTCATGTAGCTTTCTCTGCAAAACCGAAAACAAAGTTTGATAATCAATTTCATTACTGCATTGCTTCGAAAACTTGTCATCACACTTCTGATAATTTGCGATACTTTATTTCTTCTTCTTTCTAGGGTTTTACGTGCCAAAACCAGTTCTCATATGAGGCACGCCGCAGTGGAGGGCTCCGGATTAATTTTGACCACCTGGGGTACTTACCGATACTTTGTTTAGCAGACTAACATTTGGTTGTTTCTAAATGTGTGGTTATGTTTTCCAATATTCGATAATACGAATAGTTCCTTTTCAATACAATCTGAATAGTTATTACATAGTATTTCACTTGTATTCGAAACTTCGATATTCCCCCACCCATACAATTATACTGTGGTGGCCACCCTCAAACCTGCTTTCTTGATTGTTTGCGTACAAGATTAGCCCTGGACGTGTCAACCAGTGCCGCTCATGAACAAAGCAGCGTACATGAAACGTGCCTTTGGCCACAAGTCAAATAGTACACGAGCTTCGGGGCAGGCAACCGTAATGCTTAAGATGTGGGTTGAATCCCCACCTGAAGCAAGTTATCTTGTCAAACACTTTGATTTCCTTAACCTCAATATTTTTACATTTCAATTAAACATCAATTAATTACCCCTACGATTTCTATGGCTTCATTGTCTGTTACTTCATATAGCCAAGAATACGTTTACGACCACCAAATTATGAAAAATTAATCGTTACACAGAGGATACCGTTATGTTGAAGTTTGTCACATCTAGGTTTAACTGTATTGCATAACTCTTCCAGCAAACGCTTGCTCATTCATGCTCAAATTTTGCCCGACGGTGGCATTCGTGGGGCACGTAGTTGGCAAACTTGAGTACATTGCTTAGTGTTTTTCCCAAATCTGGAGTACACATCTCTTGCAACAATGCCAGAAAATAATGTAGTAAACAACTCACAGAATGGTTAAGAATGTGTAACCGTATTTAAGCATTAGCTGTGGTGTGGATTAGGTGTTTCACTCTCGATCTTTGAGCACCAAATTGTACTCCACATCTCTGGAGCGTAGCGCGTTGATGATGCATCCACTTCGCTTAATCGTTTTTGAAACCAAACACGCTCGGCATCTCGGGAGAATGTGGGCGCAATTCAAATGCAGTTTGTATCTCTGAAGAGCTAGACATGTATCTCTGGACATGTGCCAAGCATGCGCCATTGATAGGGAACGTACAATTTCCACAATACTGTAAACACTGGTGAAGTGCACGTGGCTTCCCGTGCCCTTCCACCAATGAAAGCACTTTCTGGCGCGGACCAGAGGCCTCCTTTGCAGACATTGCCGTCAACGACACGAAATCGAGCAACGAGCTAAGAAAAGCTAATACTTAAATCTGTCCCAGTCATAGCTAGTGCGCACACTGTGTTTCTTTGTAACAGTGGCAGTATACTACTATTGTAGTTTTGTTCATGACACATTTACTTTTATGGCTCCTCATTGCTGCGGAAGCTACCTACGTCCAATTTATTTCAGACAGAAACAGGCAAGTAATGCACCCAAAGTGGCATTCAACTGCAAGAACCATAAAATGCACTTCTGTGAGAAATTTGAGCATGAGCAAAGCCAGCAATTTATCCAGAAAAGTAATGAATACCTGGGGCTCATATTTAAGCAACATTCAGTACGTAGGCCTAATGTGTTATGCTGTAAGGATTACTGGAATGAACATTTTAAAGAGCGAATCTCTTTATTAAAGCATGACATGATTAAGCTGAGAACGAAAATGTATTTTTGATAACAGCCAAAGTCCTTTCCAGTTCTGCTGCCTTCTGCACCCTAATACCTATGAAATCTAGAAGTGCACAGCTTGAGAGGCAACACTCCTTTCCCACGCACTGCAACTTAAAGAAAGGTATGTCAAAAAATGAAATAACTCCCTAAGCCAATCGAAGGAAGAGACAATGCTTTAGAAACTAAAGGAAAGGAGTGTTTCCTTGACGGGGCACAGACAGATGCAATTAAGCAAAAAAAATAACAAGGCAATCACAAAAACAAAGCCGTTAGGACACAGCTCAGGCACGTTCAACGACTTGGTCTGAAAATCGGCAAAAAAAACTATTCCCTAGAGGCTGCTATACGGGATGGCTGTGAGAATTTGCCATTCAATGGCAGTTTTGGGTTGCTACCCAAAGGATGGCATGCTCAAGCCTTGCCTAGCACTCACAAAGCCATCACACCGCATCCGCATGGCCCCAACAAGAATCTGCGAATGCCTACGCAACTGCAAAATTTGCGAAACTTTTACAAGATGTGCAGACAACGCTAGCCACATGGGAGCTAGCCAACTTTACCCAGGCTCTTATTAAGGAACTGAAGCAAACTTCAGAGTTCCGAGTTTTCGGGTAGTGCTGCGAAGACAGCGTCGAGCAAGAATTTGGAGCTGTTGACTCCGTTTGATCGACAACTCTCAGCCTCGGGAGGTTTTCTACCGTTGCGACCAAGTCGTTGACAAGTTTGGGCAAACTACAACTCTGCTCATCACTCGGTGTGCACATGGCCTGTGGGACTCCCAAAATGCTCGGTGGCAAAAGTGGTCATTACGTGTGAAGCCGAGGCGTTAGGTTATGCAAAAGCCAGGGCAAAGCTGTCACTCTTGAAACGAGACAATGCACTGAACCTGAGGAACATACGAATGAAGACTGGGCAGATTCAAGGCTAGCAGAAGCCGCAAGGGTACCTTCAATGGGCATATCATATCTGCATTAACCGAATAGGTCAGATGACAAAGCAAGCACTGTCACTGTCCTAGACAAGCACTGTCATCTGTCTTACGCCGCACAAAAAATTTAGGTGTTCGGATTTCCAGCTGGTTCAAACCAATGTTTTTGCTCGACGGTGGAATTGGCTTGAGTATTGCAGAAGAAACATCCTAAAAGTGCGCCAGCCAAGCAAAAGCCCGCCTGAATCAATATCTGGCACTGAACCATGCATCAGGCGGTGAATAAAATATGCTCTGGACCAGAAGAACGCTGAACTGTTCTATGAGAGACTACAACAGCGACAACACATCCAGAAGAGCGCTCTTCTGCTTAAAACGATTAGGAACCCCCTTCTTCCAAAGAATAATTCCTCGGCTAGTAGAGAAGGGTATGATGAATGGCATGTTTGTCTCATGTATTTCAGGTGCCTCCATGTCAATACCAGGGCATTTGAAGCTGCATGTTCGAAGTACTAGCATCGCAAGAGATCCCCTTGGAGGCATTTACACATGCTGTGAATCAGCAAAAAGTGAGATAAGCTAGAACGCTCTCATTACCAGCCTGTAGAAGACAACTAATGGATGCTTTCAATCTGAACAGATGCTTCTCACTGATTTCAGCAAATTTGAAGCTGTCAGCATAGAATGTTCTCACTAAGACAGAACTCCTCCGGCCGGCGTTTTTCGAGCTAAGGTCGCAAACCTTCCATTGTCAAGAGGTTCAAGGCGATTGCAGCAAGCCTCTGCCAGCATTTATAAGCACCTGTTTTAAAAGATTCCGTGAGAAGGCTGCCAAGAAATTTGCGATGACTTGTCTGCGAAGTTCTGTTAATCTTAACGACCCAGCTCATTGGAGAAAAAGGAACAACAGTTGAACTAGAACCAAGCATTCTCGACTTTATCTGTCTGTTAGTGCTAACTGAACCAGAAAGCAGTGCCCCAAATCATCTATTGTAGACAGCAAGCGATATGAAGCACTTAGAGCTCATCCTGGTCATTGCCAACTTGGAACCACTACCATAGCCAACTATAGAATGCTTATAGAGATTGCACTGGATGTACTTTTCATCCACTTAGCACACTAGCTGTAACTTCCTGGAAACAAGATTGCCTCTCCTTTCATCACAGGAAGGGTTCACCACCACAATGCAGTTTGTGTTGAGCAGAAGAAGTGTGCTCACTTGACGATGATTTGGTGCAAGTTATTGCCAACTGGAGACAAAAACTGCTGCTAGCCTTTGAGATTCCCAAGACCATGAACCACAGACGAGTGAAAAAGAAAACATTTTCGCATCCGTCTTATGCCCCACAAGCAACAGCGCAGCCAGCACTTTCGGCTGTCCGTCGCATCTCAAGCATGGCACAGCGAAAATCCAACTTCTAAATCTACGGTTAAAAAAAAAAAACAGACCACCGCTTGTATAGTTACCTTGAGATATTACATGCTGCGTTGGTACAGCATACATTTGTTTGACTAGAAGACCGCTATAGAAGAAGAAGAAAAACATGGAAAGAACGTGACATCTTTCGTTTCCTTTTCCTCGCAAGTCCTCGAAGTTCACACACTCCCGTCGTCCCACCATCATCCTTCCAAATGATGTGTCCCCGCTTAAATGCCGTCAGTCAACGTTGTAGACGGTGCAACACAGCAGACGACGGCTTCAATCCACTGAAGAAGACATGTCGTCAACACGTATGCCGTCTTCCTTTGCCTTCCCTCACTTAATCAAAGCACCACAAATTTCAAGGAGCCAAATTCAACAGGCAGTTCTTCTCTCTTTTTTTTTTTTCACCAAAGGGGAGAAAAAAAACAATTCGACAGAAATTAACATCTAAGGCAGCACAGAAGATGATGTTTGCACTGAAGAAGATGCAGACGACAGGTAGTAGAGCAGGGTCGTCTGCTGAATTATTTTTCAAAACGTCATTTTTCCCGTCGTCCCTGAGGAAAAAAGCACAGGGGAAAAAAATACGACGAGTGGATTGCAAAAGTTCATTTCAAACACAAGGATCTACCAGATTTTTTTTTTCTCTTTTTTTTCTTTTCTTTTCAAAGTCTCAAGACGTGTGCAAGCAACACGAAAGGTGCCAGATTGGTCAATACTCGCCTGCTCCAGGAATGATGCAGCAAGTGTGGCAAGTCTATTACGGTTATGCGATTTCAAACAGGTTTTATACAACACATGTTATGTAAACATACTGACAGTCCTTCTGCTGACTCATCGCTTAAACAGCTCCGTCAAAATGGCATCAATGAACGCAAGACTAACCAGCTGTGTCCACACACAGTACTGCCTATAATAGACATTGCTCCACAACAGTTAAGCACGTTTTTTAACTGCCATTACCAGTCTGGCACCTGTCCTGTTGCAAGCCCCGTCACAATGTGCCGCCATCACGTCAGCATTCTTAAAAGGCCTCATAAAAAAGTCCATCACGCCCACCAAGATCCTGTCATAGTTCAAAAGTGCATGCTTTAAGGTGTAAGCAAGACAGACCTTGAATTTCATGTCCCATTTTGAGATTAAAGTAGTTCTATGCAAGCCCACAGTGTTACGCTGTCAATGATTCATAGTATTTCATGTCGTGGCATCAAAAACGCTGACGTGACTTGGGCAACGTATGAAACACCAACAAGAGCAAGAAATGAGAAAGCACTGAGAGCGATACAAACCTGTTGCAGTACTGAAAACGAAACGCTCAAGCAGTGCACGTCAAAGCTCACCTCGTTTGCCACATCTTGATTAGTCAGGAATTAACGTAACCATCACATCATGAACCATGCAAGGATTAAGCTAATGCACCTGCCGACAGTTTCATCAAAGCTTGCTTAAATCCTTAGTATGCCAAACAGCAGTGTAAGCAAAAACTAACAAGAAAGGAAACATTACACAAGTAGTCAGATCTTTCTACAACAAGCTATCAGTACATGGTAAAATTTATGTACAAACCGCATGAATGATTTAACATGATGAAATTGTTGGTCAGTTATTATATCGAATTGCTTACTACTAGTATATATAAAAGCTTTCGTACATTTTTTCTATGTGTGCGAGTTCACGTAAATGGCATTTATCAAGTACCCAAAGCTTACTTTTATTATTATCAAACTACTTGCAATAGTATTACCTGAAGTGTATGCCACTGCTATGGCTTTCTTATCAACCACAACCTAACAAACACGAAACCCTATCGCAAACTCTATGTTTAAAGTTCTGGGGTACTGACTGTATCAGCAAGCTGTGCATTTCATTTTGATCACTTCAGCTCTTTTGCTTGACAACAGTAATACAGTATCTGCAAGAAGCAGCATGGCAAGATAAACATTATCAAGAAAAGACAGGAACTTGACAAGCTCTGTCATTTAAACTTTGAGGATTCACTTAGTAACAAGAAAGATTAATTAAGCTGGTTGATTCTGTATGATTCTGCACGACTTTCGAAGTTGAGATGCGAGTCTGGTTTTTTTTCAGCATTGCTATTGTACAAGCACAATAATTTGTGCGTGTATGACGAGTGAAGATGTGGCAAACGAAAGTGCAAAAACAAGTTGCATTTATCTCAATATAACCAAAGTGACCCACTTTTGGTTGCTGCATACTGTACGCACCAGACCTGCACATTTTCTGTTAGACAATTCTACAAACTCCTTTTCTTTTACGAGTTACACATAAGTAAAAAAAATAGCATATAATCGTCTTTTCTGGTCATTCATCAAATGATTTCTTGCATTGCAATCACAGTGTGGTGTAGCCCTTGTGCAACAAGAAAGTTATCTTTGCATTGTTGTGTTCTAATTTCTTTGTGACCAACAAGTGCAACCTTCCGTCAAACAATGTTTAGTTGTAATGGCTGCTCTACATTAATTACTAAGTCATCCTGCCATACTGTCCAAGATTACATTTTTATTCCGTTAATTCTTTTATTAAATCGTTCATTAGTTTCCTGCAGCACCTGTGCGAAATTACTGCAAATGAGTGAATACGGTACAGAATAAAAGCATGGTCCAAAAAAGGTTCCCTCGTAATAAGAGTGTTTAGGTGCAGCATGATCTGTGATCCACAGCACGTTGTGGAGCCTATCAAATGAAAGGACCACAGATCATGCGCCGCTACAAAGAAACACCTTAAGATACATTCGGTGGATTACACAGAATCACAGGATTACAATTTGCGCAGCTATTACAGCGCAAGAAATTGTGTGCGTGTGTGTGTGTGTTGACAAGACAGCCTTCCTAAAACACTACAGAACTTTAGCAGGTCAGGAGAGAACACAGCAACAACCAAAAGAGAAAAAAATGCATGCAGATCTCCCAAAGCCTTGTCAATCCAGCCCAACAGCACTGCCACAAATGATTGGTCATAATTACAGAGGAACACGGATGGCTTCAAAGGGCCTGTCTTCAGCATTAAGACATTGAGCTAATCAGTGATCCCTAATGCATAATAATAGGGCAAGGTCATTAACATTCTTTTATCCTGATTTTTTTTCCTTTGACATAGACAAAATAATCATGAAACTGTTTTGCAATAGTAGAATTTTGCTTGACATGCTTGATCAAGGTCACCAAGCAACATGTTAATTCCTACAGTCAAGTGCAGCTCAATTCTTTTTGCATCCTTAATTCCTAATACACTCCATTCCCCATAACGAAAAAAAAAAGCACACTGCCTCTCTGTTAGTGCGGCCCACAGTAAGAAAGCAACTGCACTGTGCTAATACAATTTAAATGAAAAACAAACAATGCACTACTTGCATATCCTCCACGGCTTTGCCTGCTAAGTATGAAACTAAGTACACTTGTCAATTGCCTAAGCACTGTATTTCTATAATAAGTACACCATGGCTCAAACTTGCCTTACAGGGCTAAGAATCCAAGTGGGCGGCTCGGTATCCGCACTGCATATATTCTTTTACAAAATTAATTATATTTTCTACCTTGCTTCAAGGCCAACCCCGCCGTGACACTGCTGTTGGGTCAGACACGGCAACACAGCGGTTACGACAAAGATAAGATACAAATGACAGAGGCCCACCCCGCCACAGGAGAGGCCCACTTACATGACTTCGTTGACTAGAAAACGTTCCACACCAAACACCTTGCCCAGTGGGTCCTGGCCACAGACGATCATGGTTGGCAACTTGGCATCAGTGAGCCTCCGCTCCATGACATACGCTTTCAAAAGGTCTATTATCTGCATGAGAGGCACACGCATCTTTAATCACAAAGTGTCAAGAAGAAAAAACGATCAAGCAGGCTTTGCCCTGCATAAATGGACTGAGATTAAGAGGCTCATTAAAGAACACTGATGGTGTTGTAAATCTCAAGGCTGTGAAGCAGGCTGCAAACCTAGGCAAAAAAAATTTGCCTGTTTTTCAGCCGCAATCCTCTCTCCCAAGCTCTTTATGGCTGATACCCTATAGCTGATCAGATATTTGCTTTGGCTAAGACGGTCGGGCCATTTTTAGAAGTACTTACACATTACAGTGAGTGTGGTGACAGTAATATAGTTGTACCCTATTTTTAAGACTAAACATCGATGGGCACTACGTTGGCAACAGTGTAAAGTATTTTCAAATCGACTATAGCATCAAGTGTGCTTGTCTTCATGATGGAGACCACTTCAACACCACTTATCAGAGAATTCAAAGAAAGTATATACACAGTTTTTAAGGCAGGCCCGAATTTTTTATGTTTTTTCTGTAACCCAAGGGCACTCCACATTTTCAAGGTGTACAATGTCTTTTAATAGAAAACAATGAAAGAATTAGATCTGAAATGTACCACATTTTGCTCGTAGCGCCATTTTATTTAGTTAGTCCACCAATTCAGCACAATAGCACCATAACATAATCCAGCGCATTACAAGCTTTCCAAGTATTACCAAAAGATCCTTGATAATTACATCATAAAAGCTTTGTCACTAGGAATACAAGACCTTCCAACAAAGTAAACGAAACTTTGCCAGTCACATGACAACTGCAGGCAACTATGCTTTCAAATTATCAAGTAGCAACTTTATGAAACTCTGCTGCTGGTGCTTTCAAATGCTTCCATACAATCTCAGTATTAAAATGTAATCATGATTATGAATGCAAATCATTGTTTCAATGCAAGTCTAGCAGCTACTTACTATTTATACAAAAGTCATACAAACCTTTGTGCAAGTCATCACTTTCTTTGTGCATGTGTCTTACACAATTTAAAAGTACCTCACAGAGAAACACAAATTAAGTTGAAACTAGTATATTAGTGCTGCATAACTCTATGCATATACATATACTTTTACCATATTGAATTTCACGGCCAAACGAATCCACCATTCATGACATTTTCACGCATTTAGTCATTTTCGCAGAGGAAAGTTATCAAAAGAGGCCACGTGAATTGTCGGTGCTGAAGTTGGTGTCAAGCAGACAAGGAAAAGTTAGAGACGCAGACAATGCTGGTGATAAGCCTTTGCTTACACTTCAATGGAACGCGATTCTCAGTCGACAATTCACTGGGCTTAAGCGGATGCAGTCTTGGAGTGATGGTGCAAGAATTTCCATATAATGTTGCCACCTGTCAATCATTTTCTCCCCTTTCTCGTTTACCAAGCCTCAAACCACAGCATGCTAATGCTGGCATAATTACAGTTACAAAATCTTGTGTGCTAACAACCTTCAACTAGATCTTTTCTAACTAAACAGCAACAACAGAGAGTTCTAGCGTGTCCGCAAACTTCTTACCGTTTGCGGTTTATCAGGTTGCCAGGGAGATGTACGGCAGCAACAACGCTGGTAGCAATTTCTTGTGACGAAGAGTTTAACAAAAAAGCACACAAAGCTAACACTGCAGCGAGCTACCATATTCTACTTAACTGCTGGTGTAAAGCATTGGTAGCGACATAATCGTTAACGTGCTTCCCTTTAAAAATTTTCCTTCCAAAAAAAAAAAAACTTGCGCGTCACAAACATTTTTGAAACAAGTCATAGTGAGACAAAGAGCTTAGATTGAGGGAAGCGGAGAGTTCGCGTAGGTGAAGAAGTGAAGATCCGGAGGCTTGTGAACGTGGCCAGTTGAATTCATCGCGATACTGCGCAGAACATCGCGAAGAACTCAAAGCGTCACAAGGTGTCACTACTAGCTTTGCTGCTGCCACCCATGGCTACGGTAATCCAGTAAGCCGCAAACGGTAAGAAGTATGCGGACAAGCTAAAGATCTCGACTAACATATTTTTAAAGTATTTCTTAATTACTATCTTAAAGTATTCTTTAAGAACTCATTTGGCTTAAAAAAAGTAATTAAAACAATTAAATCTAGACCAGAGCACACGCTGTAAAACTTCACGATATCACGGCACACTGGTACTGGGACGTCAGGATAGTTCGACCACCCGCTCTTCGTTCCAACACTTCTTGTGGCTAACCAAGCTGACTCTCACACAAGTGTAACTAAGTTGGCCAACCGTCTCGAAAACAACATGCTGATGTTTCTGTCTGGTTGCAATAGCTGCGATACAGTTTGCAGAGCGAATCCACATTTTGTAAGCTCAAAATGTGTGCACCGACAGTCACAGTCTGCATTAGCATTTCCCTGTGTTAAGAACTGAAATCAGGGCTGGTTAGTATTCTTAATCACTTTTACAGTCAAAGTACTATAAGAGGCAGGCAAAGACAACTAATTGTTGCAACTAATAAGACCTTAATGACAAATGAGCTTGTGTGTATACATGCATTTGCGCATATCAGTCCATGCGATATGTACACATGCGCTTTTTAGGTTGTAAGCACTGGATTCATTGAAGAACAGGAAAAATGTGCTAAATTCCTTTTTCTGGAAAAATGTGCTAAAAAATGACATAAACATTAGAATGAAACTGCATAGCGACAAGCTAGTGTAACTGTAAATAAAAATGCCTGCAATCCAATCCAATCCAATCTACACAGGCATTAAACAGCAACGATTAGTAATATCCGGTCCACACTGGCTGTTTTGTAACAATTTTCCTTTTTCCAAATGAGAACAAATCACCATTACTCTCGCTTTTACCATGAAAAACTGATGACTGAACTACCAAGGACAATGCATTTATCAATTCTCAAAGTATGAAAAGCCGCATGCTTGTCACAATCAAGGGCACATTAGAATTGAGCAAATACGGCAACACAGGATGCAACGTTTTAACAGCATTCATTCGTCAAAATAAGGGTGAATTCTCACTAGCACATCATTTTCCTTTAATGCAGGCACGTGGTCATAGACACATATCAAAGCACCTTATTTTTATGTCTACGACATCACAAACCTGTCATTCAAAAAAAAAAAAAAGTGATAGCAGACAATTGCAATCAGATTGAGAAGGTCAGACTCTGGCCACGCTTTTTTAACCCTTGTTAGTTTATTTGCACATGCCGACTTTTAACAGGCGAACGTAACATGGGTTACGAGAGATCTATCAGAATGGTGGGCTCGAGAGTTAGAATATTGGGGGTTATTCACCATGCACCTAAGGTTCATTACATGAGCAGCTTTGCATTGCCAATCAGAAATGAAGCTCCTTGGGCCAGAAATCCAGCACAGAACAGCATAGCTATCTTGCCTGCTGTTTCAATATGAGTTCCACATGCAATCGAACAATTCACACATCGTAAGCTGGAATCCTGCCACAACTATTTGGGCATTCCAAAAAAATGACCATTTTGAATGTATTTTCAACAATGAAAACAAAAAAAAAGGTGAATGATGGAACTGAAAACTCACCTGTGGGAAAGTAAAGGGCCCCGGCTTAGCCCCCACTGTTTTAAGGCACTCCATGAGTCCATCCTTTGGTATGAAGAGCTATTCACACAGTGGAGCGAATTCACACGGTCAGACGGGCACAAGACACACGCACACACACACACACACAAGAAAAACGTGTCCTAACACAGTTGACGTGTGATGTAGTCAAGCTAAGAGCTTTAAGGGACACTAAAGACAAACACAAAAGTCAGGCTGAGCCAGTACATTACACAAATGTTAGAAATTGCAATAGAAGATACGCAAAACGTGCAAGTGCGCTTCTAGGGCTACCATAGTAAGGTGTCAACATGCAGGCTGGTGACATCAATCCTATCGCCCTACGTTGCGTGCATTGTCTGAACTATTAAAACGCATTTCTGACCTTTAACAGTGCTACTAGTGGGAATGCGACCATCATGGTTGGGGCAAGGTGTAGGAAAACCCGGTTGCGGAATTTTGCCTATCGTCCCTATTTCCTTCAACAAGCAGCTTCCCAATTTTGTAGCTACTCTTTGCATGCCATTCTTCTCGCAGCTTCCCCGTTTTGACAGTTTGAACCATTTATGGCAAACTCTCTCTATCCTGCTTTTGACCTCCTGCTTCATTCAGGGCTGCTGCCATGCCCGTGTGCGAGCATTTGAAACAGCGGCAGGCTGTTTCCCACTGCCTTGAGGACACAGTACTTCCGTTTCAAGCATAGCAGGCAGAGCTGTGAAGGCTAAAGAGACTTATCCCACTGTTTGCATTTGCAACCCTAAACATAGTGGGTCACATAGGAAAAGGTACACAGGTATGTGTCCTACAATTCAATGCATGCTTAAGTCTCTTACTTTTAAAGCCACAAAACATGACAGAATGTTTACGTGGAAGGCATTGCACATCTGAATCTGTGTGCCACCAAGCAAGCATAGTGACACATCTTTGTGAGCAGCGGCCATAGCACACCACTAGCGCTCGCGGTCATAACTTTGTACGTTGGATACGGTAAGCACAAAGGAACACAAATAAAATGCAATTTGACATAACCTCCCATTCCACAAGTTGCAATCGTGATATGTGATGTAGTTCTGTAGAAAGTGACGCAGATCAATAACTGCACTGCGAAACGTGCAAAGTGAAACTTTTATGGCCGCACTAATCGCGTACGCATCTGCAGCATTGCCTGCCAAGTATGAAACAGGAGCATATGAATTTTGACCTGCTGTCCTGGAGCCATGGGGCAATGACTGAGGCCAGGATAATGTAACAATTCTATTTTGATGCTATTACTTGTGCTTTGTCAGTGGTCAAAGTGGTGCTTCACTCACTATCACTGGAATCGACCAGCCATGAACAGATGGCAACAACGGAATGGAATCGAGCAAAAGGAATCCCTATGTTATACCAGCCTAATTGAATAAGGTTGCTGTTTTTGTTCCTCCTCTCAGATGTTCATATTTTCCTCATAGTGCCATCGCCAGCCATACGCCTACTTTTGCGTTGAGTCATCACACATTAGCCTTATGCTTCAGGTCACTTGATGCCGGGGTAATGTCTGTAAAACAAGCTCCTAATTTCAAATGTGGCGACAAGATCATCAGCCACAATACTTTGTCATTTCTCTCATTCACCTGAGCACTGTTCTTTTTAAAACCGGGGCATTAGAATAAAATCACAGGACGCAAACCTAAATCATCTCAGCCTGAATCACAGATTACTTTAGTGTCCCAAATAGTGCCCTATGTCGGGAATGTAGACACAATGCCCTAAAAATTTCCATTCCCACTAAAAACTGACCACACTGAAGCATGCAATCAAAGCAACGTAAATGCTACTTGCCTCCACCAACTTGACAAGCGTGGTTGTAGGTTTTGACACATACTTTCAAATGCGTACTAATGTTGACAACGTTCTTGTGGAGCTTTGCCAACAGTAGCACCCACGATAAGTATGCTTGTATCAAAACCTGCCATAAACACCCTTTTATTATTAATGTTAATTACTAGTAAATGGGCACTGCAGGTATACTGCTTACATGAAAGATCAAACAATGAAACAACACACTAATGGCAAGCATGCAATTAACACAACATATTGCATGCAAGAGTGAGTAAAAGATTAGGTGAGAGCCTTTTTTATGAAATGCTTACTAAAGTAACAACACCTTAGAAGCTAAAAGCTAATTAAAACTTAACAAAAATAAGTAGTGAAGCAAATGACTGAGTAAATCCCAGACCACATGTACGCTTGCCAACGCGCACAAGCTCACATCTGCGTGCTTTACGCTTGCCAGGCGTCTCAAAGAATGGCAATTGGCATCTACAAGAGATGCTAGCCAGGGTGCACTCCTGATATGGTGGCTAGGCGCCTTGGCAGACATTGCCCCATACTGAGCTATTCATAGCGTTTCAAAATGCGCAATCTGGATTTGGCTACTATCCGTCGGTGGAGCTGGTGCAGGGCAAAGCCACTCCACACCATTTAGAGCAGCCAGACTAGCACACGAGCCCGAACTCCGATCTGGTCGTGCAAATAGCAAATATTGTGCTGTACACACAACATTGCTCCAAGCGAGTGGCGCTGCGCGCCAGCCCAAATGGCCACATCTGTCTGTACAGATATTCACATCGCACTTCGACACGTACAAGCTGTCCCGCACCGTCTGCACATGTGTAGGCACGCAGACGCGAGTTTGTGCGTGCCGCAAACATACGTGTGGTTTGGCCTTAGGTGCTAATTAACTAAAAATGTCTACAAGGTGACATAAGACATCAAGCATGGTTTGCTGAAAGAAAAAAATAGTATTCGCATGTGCAAGTTACATGTGGCAGTGCAAGCTTATTGCACGTATTTCAGTGCTTCAGAAGAGCAAGTGCAGCACTGCGCTTTAACAATGACTTCAGAAAACGAGATAACACTAATCAGTTGTGCCCTAGGCAGTAACATAGTTGTACGCAGTGCTAAAACGCAAGGATTGGCTGCCGTAGCACACAGGATAGCATGTGGCACTCTACATGGTGCTCACACCTAGTTCTCCTAAGCGTCCCGATTACACTGCCATGTAAAAATAAGCAGGACGTCCGCGGTGTGTGCAGATTGGTGTGCCTTAGTGTCAGTTAGAGGTGTAGCAGCTACACAGTAAGTCCTATTGGTGGACATAGAAATGCCTCAACCACCACAGCAGCTAATGTACTCCAATAATGGTTCATAAGAAGATTGATCCGTCAGACTTACTGCAGTAGTGTTGTGAAGAGATTGCCAGCAATAAAAAACAGCAACGTAATCAGGTACTTAGTAAGGTGGTTTCTCCAGGTCCTTCCTCATATATTTCCATCGTAGTCACCAGACAGCCATCAAGGGCTCCGAAAAAAATCTCTACAACTTCAATTTACTAGTGACTACATCAATTTCGTAATCCTTTTTATTTATATGTGGCCTTACAAGATATATGTGGCCTTACAAGAACGTACCACTACTACAAAGACTTAGAACAGCAATTAGGAAGCACCTCGCCCACTGTCTAACTATTAGGCAACCTATGGTACAATATTGTGAGCACATCGTTTCATGTAAGTTTCCCCAGAAGTGATACTTTTTCAAATGTCAATTGTGCCTGCATAGTCAAATAAATAAAAACATAGTAAAAGAGGTAAATAACCATAGGTGCGATCTTGTAACAGTTCGCTGACGAAGGTGCAACTCCAACCAATCACTTGAGGGCAAGCAAACGGTTCGCTTTCCGAACTGTTATAAGATCGCACGCCACGTTTGCAAAACAGTTCGTTGATGGTTTGCAAGCATGCGCACCACGAGACAACTGATAGCAGAAGCGTCAAGCAAGGTGCAATTCTAAGTTTCGAAGTAGAGTGCTGTCACGAGAAGTCGGAGCGTAAAAGTGGACCCAAACGCCAGTCAAAAGCAAACCGTGAGGGGGGTGTCAAAGACCATCGAAAAGCAAGTAAGTATGGAAAAGGGAAAGGCAAGAGCCAATTGGGGAATCAGCGTACTCGTCTTCCCTTTTCTTACCTGTTCAATCGACACACGGCTCATGCTTTACTACCTGCAAGAGTACACAACACACACGCACATACAGACAAGAGTGGTAATGGACCAAATTCATGGGGAGGAAAGAAGAGACTTGAACCCATTGGTGAAAATCGTGGGAACAAAAAAAAAAAAGATATGCCAGCATAGCAAATTTTACACCTTTTGTTTCTTATTTGTCTTTATCTTTTTTTTTCTGTTTGATAAGTTTATGCGAGAACAACTTGCACGGAGCATTTTAACTGCAGTTAAAAGTTGATCATGATTAAGGCGGGAATGCCAAACCTCTAAAGCATCAAGCTGACGATGTCGGAAGTACCTCAGGGCTACGGTGTGCTCTGTCAACAATTCTGTGTTAGCCTGGTTCATGAGGAACATTTGGGCAACAACCAAGAGAGGTGTTTGAAGGCTGTGTGTGTGGGGGGGAGGGGGAGAAGAACTGTGACAAAGTTTGACTGTGTTTAAATTTGTTTGAAATCAGAAGCCCACACTATCGAAGCAATCATGGCAAACCTCAACCTTCAAATGTTTAAAGCAGTCGAAGTGATATCCGCGCGCCACAGGCACAGAAAATGGCATTCAGTAGTTAAGGCCTTAAGTTCCTGGATGACATTTTTTACGGCAGAGCTGCCCCACGTCCAAATTTAATGACATTCGACCCGATGATGTCGATAACAGTGTCTTCTGAAGTGAGCAATTTTAGGGTTACAATAAAAAGATGCATTTACAACAAACATGCATTTACAAGTATAATCTGTCTTCAAGGCTAGTCAAATGTCGAAATAGGCATACTATGGTGCCGCTAGCTTTAGTTTGTTGCTGTCTTATACAACATTGCAACCGACCATAGCAACGTAGGCCATTGCAAGTCAAATCCGAAGCCCAAAGTCAAAATGGCACTTGGGCCGTCGAGGCCCGTTCCAATGCTGACCTGAGCAAATCACTTCGTACAACTCCTTGCAGGAGCGTTGTAGTTGAAGGTTAAGTATAAATTATTTTTGACGTGGTAGAGACTGTTTCCAACAGTTCAATTATACTTCCCTGAGCAAGGTATGGCATCGAGAGCATGCATTTCTCAGTCGAATGAGTTCTGGCGAACGCCTTCGGTGACAAACGGCATTAAGGCAAACGCCACTTAATTTGCACGTGTGGCACCATGCGAATGACATTAAATATTAAGTCATTAGGAAGTTAATGCCATTTTCTGTGCCCGTGTGGCACGGGTATGAATGTGTACTACACAATATATAGCATATTTTTACTTATCTGGTTCATACAATGTTGAATGGACTCAAGGGGAGTGAATGTTTTAGACCTTTTCCTCTACAACTGTACTGTCGCAGCGAAAACACAAATCCGGATAAACCGTGCTTTGATCCAAGTCTGCCTTGCGCTGGTGTCAGCTGATGTGTTAGTGTATGAGGTGTCGTAGGCTAGTGCAGGAGATATCTTCAGGACGGGTGCTCTAGGGTGTTTCCGACATTGTCGAGCATAGCAGAGCACTTCCCTGGGGTGCAAGAGTCTCTAAGTGCAATTGAGTTTTAATTTCGACTCAAAACGCTCCATGCAAGCCGTCCCAGGTGTCTAAAAAACAACAAGCAGAGCCATAATTTTACATGGCATGCAAGTCAGAGGAATGAAAGTTTGCAAAAATTCAATGAATATCTCTGTGTTTGCACTGCACAATGACAGGCAAGTCTGCAAATGAAAAGGATAACTTGCACTGGTTAGCAAGTTTAGTAACTGCGACAAGCTTGATCAGCTGAAAATTAAAACAATTTGCATATAGTGCAGCTTTTAAATCTTACAGGTTTCTGTTAAAATGCAAATTCTAACGACAAAAAAATGTTTAGCCATTGGCAGTTTTCCCATAACGAAGCAGATGGCTTAAACGCTATTAAAATACAACTCCTGCGAGATTATCAAAGCGAGCAAACTTGCATTCCTGCTGAAAACACGCCAACTTGATCGATTTTCATCAAACTGCTTTGCTTGCTTTTTTTGTGCGCATAATTTTCCCACACGTACAAATAAAAAGCCTTTTTTTTTTTTCTTTAACAGAACTTAATGTTTAAACCGGACCACTTTTTTTCCGGTTTCTTTCTGCTTTAAGCAGCTAAATCCAATACCATTTTTGGTGTTATACTTAAAGAGGAACCTGCAACAGTTTTCTTAAGGGTAGAATTCAGCCATGCAATTCTCACCCACTGTGAGAATTGACTGCAAAGAATATGCAAAAATTCATAAGTCAAACTAACTTTAACATTAAAGAGAGACAAGACCTCCTCTTTCCATTACTATCATTACAGTACCACAGTTATCTGTGGTTAACAGGTCTAGTCATTCTACTGGAAGGCAGTGATTTAGAAATATCAGAATGGGAAAGGAATTCTGAGGCCAAGTTCAAGCTCGGGAACTACAACACGTAGCTTTTTATTAAAGCTGTGCCCAGCTGACTCCTTACGATAACATGCACTCAATCAATCTTGTCTCGATAGCTCATCCCGTTATGAAAATTGTTGCAGGGTTACTTTAAACAAATGCATTCTTTTTTTTTCTCTTTTTTTCACACCAACACTTCCCACGTCTTTTCAGGTTCATGACCTCGTCCAGAGGGTACAATAGATGCACCTTATCTGGACTGACCTCTTGGTCCCCATGGCAGTGGTACCGAGTGAGGCCAGAGAGCCCTTAACGACCAAAACTCAGGCATTCGTACATCCAGCGTATGTGTATGCAGCAAATATTTCTGCGCCAATTACCGTACCAAATTCACAATGTCCCTAGTTAGACCACTTGCACTAGCGAAACTTATCAACACATAAAAGCCGACAGCTGTGAAAACCTCCACTTTGGGAGTAAGCTGAAGCCTGGAAGTAAGTTGACAGAATCCGACATTCACCTGTCACGCATTTCTAAATCTTCTGTACAGAGCTCAGAAACACTGATTCTGGCAACACTTTTGCAAATGTAACATGTTTCCCAATGCCTTACTACAGTGAAAACCACTCATACATGATAACTAATTTGTACTGGAACCACTTATTAGAGGAAGTGGCATCTGAAAGTTGTGCTTGTGGTATTCAAAATGACAGAATGGCGAGTTCTGGGGCTGCACTTTGCAAAAATCCTTCGAGCAGCAAGACTCGACATGACATTCATGTACCCCGTTTTCTCACATATAACCTGCATTTGCACATGCACACAAAGGCATGGCACACAAGCCACCATGGTGTTGGCCACCTCTTTTGCCTCGCCTAAACTTTTGCCTCGCCCAAAGTTTCACTACACCTTCGTGGCATTCTCATATGTAGCCATCGTGGCAAAAATGATCCACTCTGAACACTCTGTAATCCAGTACTTTGGCTTCCAACACCATTCAGCAATTACATGTCAGCATGCAAAACGTCTTTCCACGCAATAATGTAACGTTGGAGCCGAATTGTAAGGAATACAAACTGGTTTATCTAGTTCTAGAATATAGCGCTGCGCAATTTCCAACCTCCACTCATCTCTGACTTAAGTTTTAGACAATCCCTCACTCCAGTCTCCCAGCGTATATGAAGCTCTGCCCCATGGAGATAGATTGGCCCCATGAAGTAGGGCTGCATTTTGATCTCGATCGAAAACATACCAGACGTTCCCCAGTACAGCGTGATCGTGTTGAAATTACAGAGCGATAGCTCCCGACAATGAGTGGCAATGCTCAATTCACTTCAATAATGTGAGCATAAGCTACCTACATCAAGTATTTTAAGAAAACTGTGATGGTTGTTGGTTTGGCGAGTGACAGTTGTTGCAACACAAATGCTGGATGTGCCCACACTCTCACCATGCACACAAATCTTTTCCCAACAGTGGGAGCAGCAATTTTGACCATGCGCAACTTGTGCCCCCGAGTGGAGGAAAGGGGTAACAAATGCCCATTTCTCAAAAAAAGGGCGCAAACCAGACCACGAACTTCACAGGGATTTCATGTGAACCGCAGGTGCCCGTTACTGAAAGGCTAACGCTAGAGTGTGCGACCAGTTCCGTGTTCGTATACATTATTTTTGCTTTATGCATAGAAGATTTACTTCAACAAGCCCAAAACTGGACAATGTTGCAGTAAGAAGTTATGAGTGACACGTGCGTCAACCGTGGCCCTGCAGGACGCACCAATACAATAAGGAGCACCTAATGCCTGCTATTATGCGACCTCTGATGTCACTATTAATGCCTGCTAGGCAACTCTCCTGCCTAGGAATCCACCCATTTATGCTTCCTTGATTCGAGAGCAAAGAAACAAGAAACATTCGCTGCTCTAAATGCAAATCAGGTGTTCCCTTTTGTATCGGTCTCTAGTGTGCACCTACAAACGTCTGCAGATCCTTAATTTGTTTTTTTCTTTTTCTCTTGGCTCCATTCGTTTTGCACAGACCTACAGATGACACCGCACAGAACAGTCCACTGTTAAAGTGAACACATAAGATAAGCATTTTGGGACTGATCACAGTTTTGACGTCAAAAGGCTTCAACAACAATTTTATTTACTAATACAGGTCTACTTTACCTATTGTGTCACATTAAGCATTTCTATTTTTCCTATCCAAATCCGTCTACGGGTTATTTACTAATTATGCGTTCCCTTTAAGGGTGAATTGTACCTTCCGCGTGCGCACTTTAGCCTTTCTTATGCACAACAGCGCACAAGAACAAACAGAACTATCCAACTGCCTTTGATACTCCTCCAAGTTGTTGCCAAGTTTAAAAGGCTTTTAGAAGCAAGGATGCTTGTGCTCTCACAAAGAGGTTGTATTTGTGCACGCTTCCTCATGAATTCATTAGCGCCAAGAAGATGCCTCAACATCCTACTTACTTCAAAGAACTTTCCAACTACTGCAGCATAGTACGCTGATTTGCCTTTATTTTACAGTATCCCTCAAGTGACAGACCACCTAAAGCAATGTTCCTAACCTCAGAACCACACCACTACATATAACTGCAATCTTTGTCCTTATGTATAAACTGCAAACTTCATTCAAGGCTTACAAAGCGCCGATTCACAGAAATATACACTTTACTCATGTTACTTATTTCAGTGTCCATAAGAAATTATGATCCGATTTATACACAGCGATAATCCTAAGGAATTAAGCAATGATCACCATATAAGAACAGTAAATATGCACAGTCTTAAACATGTGCCTTAAGATGTTCAACTGCGATTTAAAAGTCCTTATGAGAATGGAATGCTAGGCAGGATGGTTTGGTAACATTGTTGAAAAAAATGTACAAAATTTGAACAGGACAGGAAAAGTTATGTCCCATCCAAATATTTATTTGCACGAACCCCTTTATATTTTTCACAAGTTTGCTAAAATTACACTGTAGCTAGCTACGAATCATGATGTAAATGTTTCAAGCAGACCCCATTGAGCCTTTGTGTATGCTTTTAACTTGTTTCCAAAAAATACCACAGCTGAAATGCAACAGCCGCCTGCTGTTACCCCAAAGTTGCGGGTGAGCTTATGAAACAGACATCGATGCTAGTAAAAAAAAAAAAAAAAAAGGAGTTCAGACCGCTAGACGAGCAAAGGTTCAAAGGAATGTGAGTTTCTTGACATAGCATTGATAGAAAACATACTGAAGTGATGTCGATGAGGTTGCTTCGTTTGAAGACAGCAAATTAGCACAGTGTTTCACACCAGTGCAATGCATGCCCATACATGCAGCCGCCGAGCTTCTATTAGTTAGTAGGACTAAATCCTGGCTAAGGGCTGCTAACCACTTTACTGCATAACTTGTATGTATCCTAATAAAAGAATGCACATCTACACAGACAAATGGGTAGGCATTAATGAAAAGTACAGTCGTGACTATTAATAAGAGATTCCTGTATGAAAGATTGAATGATTCAAAGAAAGCCGAGGCTTTCGTGAAGGCAGGTAACACACTTCAAACATGAGATGAATACTTTGGCGGTAGAAAAATCCTTTACGCAATTATTTTATTTGCTACCTTACATATTCATGACAAAATAAAATGGACACTGTTTAGCTGTTAGACTTACACACAAGCCTTGACTCAGTTGAACACAGACTCATCGACATGCTTAGTCATGTATGTACTTGTATATGTGGATGGCATTACTCAGGGGCACAGTAGCTACTCACTCTTTCACATCACTCCCCAATAATACTTCACTTACCATCACTGTAACTTGTGACACGGTACTCGACAGAAACAATCAAAATTTACATGATTGAGCATATGGCGTGCGAAAAATTTGTTGCGTGCACTGCCAGAAAACTACGTCAATGCAATCACTTTGCTCTTAACAAAATCTTGGGCATACGTTGAAAAAATGGCCGGAATGATTTACTGATCCGGCATCACCGAACTACGGTATGCAGGGCATCAAAGGGAAATTTAAAAAGAAATAATGAAAAACCGGACTACGGAAGCACCTTAGTGTAGTTGACACAACCTAGCATTTTCAATTCGACTCGCTTAGCGGGGCGCAAGCGAAGACTCCGTGCCCGAAATTGTAGTCACGAACTTTGACCAAACCGCCCCCCTACCTCCAAAAAAAGAAAAGCCATTAGCGGGGAGGTAGTAATTGACGCCCACATAGCGGCGTTAGTAGGTGCAACCCAATGGCCAAAAACGCTCGAAAAAAAATATTTTTTAATACCGTCACTGAAACTACGCCGATCGTGTACAAAAATCACGGCGACGTTTGAAACCGTTTCTGCACCACAGAAACGCGGCGTCATGGTAACCCGGCGACGCGCCGTCTACGACACCACGTGTTGCAAGCCACTACTAAAAAAAAAAGACCCGAACGCACTAGCACTAGGGCCAGGCGCGCCCCGTACTACCCATATTTCAAAGCAATTTTTTTTTTTTTTTTTTAAGTCCAAAAACTTACTTTTGCGACGACGAGCTCTAGCCGTGGGTGCCGGCGACGCGCTCCGGACGAAGTGTGACGAGATCGTTAACCGGCCGGCGGTGCGAGACAACGCTATTTACGTAGTGTTCTTGCCCGAACATGTCGGGGCGGGCAACGACGCGCTGGCATACAAGCGAGGGTTGGTCGCTTGCGTTGCAATTTCTTCCGCTCTAGTTTCCTCTATTGTCGCACGTAGCGTGATTCAGACCCGAGTGCGCCCGACATGCCCGGGCCACCGTCGGGCAAGCTTTTCTTTTTTCAAACGTTCGAACGTTCAAATTCAAATATTTAAACGCCGCATAGCACCACCCGCCCGATCGCTTATCAGCCCGCGCGACGCTAGCAGGAAGACCGGCTCGCCAACAACGTACAACGCGAAAAAGTGTTGTTTCCATGCCGCTTGTGTGCCGCGGACATATATTTGCCCGTTTTTCATGCTCGGTGCTGTTTGTCACACGTTTTCACGCGAAATATGCGACGAAAATTGCGACAAGGCGCGCCAAGCTAGCGCTTGTCGCGACCGGTCGAAGAACTCGGGGAAAAAATGCAGGTATACAGCTTCGAAAAGCACTAGTGTACATTTTGGTAGCATCGCCGCCGCTTGCGGCAACGCAGGGATGCAACGTCGATATCGTTGAAAACGTGCAATATGGTAAAACAACTTTTTTCGCTTACCAGCAAATATGCCGAACGGATTCAGGGAGGTGCTTTGTTTTTGTTGCGGTAGTGCAGGGCTCGGCCACCAGAGGTAACGTCGCATAAAGCAAACAACTTATGTAGGGTTGTCGCAAGAACTAGTAAAAACTTAAAATGGTGTTTTTAACTTGTTACAAGTATTATGTGTGATAAAACACTGCGCGAATTTTCAATAGAGGCCGGAATTTAACTGGTTGACAGTGTTTTTAGGCTTAAGTCGGTCGTACTTGAATGCAGCTTAGTGGGCCGATCAACGGGTGCCTGCTGAAGCTCCGAGTAATTATGGGCCGAGGGCGCTCCTAGCGACGTGGGCGTTCGCTTGTGCGTGTAGTACTCGTACTTTATAAGTGTTCTCTGTGGATGTGCCTGAAGCGGCGCTTTTATTTAAAAAGGAAGGTCATTGTGGCATATATATGGTCCAGGCCCGTAAGTTTGAACCATTAATTTCCGTGCGTCATTTCTGTTGCTGTTGCTCATCAAAAGGATAACAAATGAGAAAGGTGCGCGTGCCTCTTCCAAAGGGGTTAAAAACCTCATTCAGGTTTCTGATGGTTGAGTTTGCGTACAACAGCCGCTTCGATAAAAGCTAATCTAGTAACGTCGTAAAGTTGGCTGCGATCGCAGGAGACCAATGGCGATCGAGGTAGCGTACCGTGAGTTCTGACGCACGTTACTGAATACGAAAAGTTCTCGTAAAATAAATATTGAATTAAAAAGAAGAAAAACTGTAACCAAAATTTCTTTTAATTTTAAAACCCAACATAAATAAATACTGTTGTCCATTATTTAGGGCGTTCTGGTGCCCGCCAGTATATTTGGCAATGCTTGCATCAAAAAAGGTGACTAATCCAAAAATAGGATAGTACCCTAGCTTTTAACAATAGCCCAGCGATAGGCCGCCATTGTGTTCACCCGGTCGTGGGAGTGATTAGGTAGCCAAATTGCTACGGTTGCCCGGGTCGTTCCAGCGCTTTGGGGGCGGGCGGATATCATTCATTCGACTCCTTGAAAAGACCACGGGTATCATCATCGGACACGTGAAAAATGAAAATAAACTGCGGCTTTCAAGTGAGAGAAATGCGTTATTGGATATGCACCCGTCATACACTTCAAAGAGCATCTTAATTTAGCACGAGAGAAGCATGCGTGCGACCATGGCGTAATGATTTAGAGCAATGGGCTGCTGTGCCGAGAGACAGAAGATCCAGCATCGATCCCACCATCGGTCACGCATTTCTTAATAGTATTACTATAGTGCCTAGAATATAGTATTACAGACTTCAGCCACTTTGGAGGTATCTAACGGAACACTCGAGGAGTGTTGAGAACGCCGGGCGTTCGCCCGCCCCCGCGGCTGTCTGCGGCGGGGGCAGAGTCTGCCCTCCCGGAATTTTCGCGGCTAAGATCGCGCGCTGTTGCGAACGCCGGCACGAAGCTTAATTCGGTCGCTGCTGCGGCTGCGCTGATTCACTCCAGCGTTTTCACACGGAGTTTCCGCGGTCATCTAGGGAGATGCGTTCATGTTTGCTTGTGTTTGTGCGTACGTGACACCATGCTTGTCAACTTAGTATGCCTATGTTTACAAGCTTATCCAGCCGATGAAACTACTATCTTTACTTCGTATAGCTGTCCACTAATTTGCTATCGCAATCGATGCTTTCGCCTTTCAGGCGAAACTGATACTTTTATTTTTGGTCATTAACGCACCCACAGTGCCATCAAGGCAGAGGAAGTGGTACGTAATAAAGCTAGTAATTTTGGGCACACTAATTTTATGCTCGTTCTTAGCACCCTGAAACATGGGGCCCAGAGGATATCCATTACATATAATTTCGGTTATTGCATTGTTCTGCGTGGCAGCCACATGTGATAGCAGTTGCCAGCCTGCTCCCCCCTTTTCCTATCCGGTCAAATGTATATGTTTTCAAATGAAATAATAATAATAATACCTGCGTTGATTGCAATATGCATACGTGGGCGCAAATATATATTCGAAGATGCCTAGCGAAAATAAATGCAGAGTGATGGTCAGGGGCACGTGGCCCGATGTGTGCCTCTCTCCTTGTAAATTTCTGCGTGCCGCAGGATATATAGCTGGCATATACACCATCGCAAGGTGTCTCCAGGGTAAGAGGAGTACGGCAGCGGCGTACAGATTGCGAAGTCGGCGTACGAAATATTCAGGCACGTTCACACTGAAGACGGAGTGCCAAAGCGGGCAAGCGCAAAGCGGGCAAAACTTCCTCGCCAGGCGGGTAAAGCGGGCTGAAAACGAGGCGGCGAGCCTGATCGCTGTTTCATGATCCTGGCGGAGGTCCCATTTAGAAACGTGCTCACCGCGATGTGAGGTGCAGAGCACTGGCAGCGTGCTTGCACAGGAGATCACGCTCTGCCTATGGTGCACACCAAGCAGCCAGACCAACCGGAGCAATCGTCAATACCACCTGCCCTATTTTATGCATCTCTGTATATGCCAACTGGACTCCGCCGAAGAGAGGCCACTCTGTTTTATCGCTTATGGCTAGGGGGGGGGGGGGGGGGGGCATTCACGAACCCTTATGCATTTCTCATTGGAATGGCTGACAGCGCTCTTTGCAATGCCTGTCTTTGCGAGGAGACGCTAGAACACATTCTATGCGACTGTCCTGAATATAATGTTCAGAGACAGTTCCTGGCGTCCGTTCTAGCGCACCTTGACAATAGACCAATGTCATGTTGAAACGATTCTCACATGTCGTCAACAAAAGACATCGCAGCTGAAGGCGACGAAGGGACTACTTAGGTTTTTGAGACGAACGGCCTTGGACAAGCGGCTGTGACAGTGATGTCACGTACCACGCAAGGATTGACGGACTGTGACTGACGATGTGTGTATGTGCTCTCTCTCTCCCCTCCCCATCTTTGATTCTCCCCCATCCCGTTCCCATATGTAGGGTAGCAAACCGTGGTTGTGCTAAACTGGCTAACCTCCCTGCCTTTCCTTCTCCACTCTTTCCTTCCTTGGGAAATAATTGCTATGAAAGCAATCGGTTTAAGGAATCCTTCCAACGAAAGAAATTCCATCGAATAAACAAGAATGCTTTAAATTACCGTGCTGTGATTTTTTTTTATCACACGGAGGCTACGAATGTTTTATGAGGTCCCGACAAATTCCTATCATCAAAATTTTGTGCTATACTGTTGTGGGCGACACATAGGAAGGCAAAATATACTCAAGCATGCTTTGGTCTCAACCATAGAACATTTCCCAGTGGCGCGCCAACACACACGCTCACTTCGATCGCAGCGCCGCCACAATTTCGACATTTTTTTGTCGTCGTGCACCCCAACCGAAACTATGAGACGCCGCGCGACGGCCAACTAAGTAAAAAAACCTCGTCAGTTTCGTTTTCAGTACCTTAATAAGACAATATTTTATTCTATAATTCTTCTAATAAATAAATTAACTTACTTAGCTGAACTATAAGTTGTTTAGAAGCAATTTAAGCAATCCTGACGACGCTTGAAAAACAGATTAAGTGCTATAGACTAAATGTGTGTAGTAGGAGTGCACGTACAGCCAAAAAGACTGTCGAGAGCCAATCATATTTTTTCAACTCCTGCGGTGCCACCAGTTTGTATGGGTGTTCTGTGGTGCCACTGCTATTGACCAATCGCAACGTAAGTTTTTGGTGCCATGAGGTTTACGCGAAGTAGCGCTACTAAGGTTTCTCTACAGTTATGCAACCATAGAAACGCTTGGCAGGGGGAAGAAGGAAGCCGTACGCACGCGTGCGTCGTCGTGGCCGTATAAAAACCCCGGGAACCCTGCAACTTGCTATGACTGGTGCTGACAGTATCAAGCGTCCGAAGATGGCTTCGTCTCTCGATCAGCTGAAGGAGATCACCACCGTAGTCGCCGACACGGGAGACTTCGAAGGTGCGTGATGCCTTCCCGCAATAGTGGCCGGTCGCCGAAGAAACTACGAAAAAAAAAAAGAGAAAGAAGTTATGACGACACCGCTGTACCACGTGCCCTCAATTTCCCTAGCATTTGCTGCAGTTGACCGGCCTGGTTGGTCGTTCGGAGTGGAGAGTGCCTCTAGTTTCCAAGCCCTATATGTTAAGCACAAATTTTTCGATGCACCGACATGTTGAAAGCGGTATTATAGGGTGATATTCACCCGATTGCGGTTCTGTCGTCAACGAATCGAACTCATTGGAAACGCTCCGCTGTTTCCTGCTGCAGAGTGATTGTAGCATCCGCCTTGGAAATTCCTGGCGGAAAAGCCTGTCTCCTGTTGCGGTGTCCTACCTCTACCTTTGCGGGTTGTTGGGCAGGTGGTCGCGATTCTTCTGTATTCGTCGCCTCCTTGAAACGCGGACATTTCAGCACTTATCAGTGGCTGTGATCCGTTGACCGGACGTCTAGCGGTCCCGAGAAAGATCCTAATCCTATCGGCCGGCTGTCCTTCAAGTTGCTAGTTTTGTAACGCCGAAGGAGACGTTGAAGCGGTGGTTTTGCTATCACTTATTTGCTTAACAAGTGGGTGTGGCCCCTCCCCTTTTTTGCACCGTACTTTAAACAGTTAAGTTTTTCCTGCTGGCATGGTTAACTAGCCCGGCGGTCGCAGTCTTTTTTTTTTTTTTTTTACTTTCGTTTGTAACTTGTTACGCCGAGACCGTTCACGTGAGAAGTTTCGAGCTCCTCAAACCCCATTGTACGTGACACAACACATATATTTTAGTGAAAGCAGTTTTTTTTCTGTTTTAAAATAATAATTAAGTGTCTTGACTTTAATTGTTTTATGGCGAGCCATCGGCGTTTAACCGACGACAACGAAGTGCCGCCAAGGCAGGCAGTTTTGCGCGCCACGCACTCGAGCCAAAGCTGGAACAAGGAACGAGTGGGCCAGCAGCGTTCAGTGATTTCGTCTGTGCTCGACCGACGAAGAAATAAATATGCGGGATATCGTAAACCACACGTCTTCCCACAAATGCACTTTTTTTTATTGCACTTTTAAAGCACCCTTCGAATTCCTCGTGCCTGTGTGGTTGGCGGAAAGTTCTTCATATTGGTTATCTTTTTCTTTATTAGTTACCCGTACAAATAGATTGTGCACCCTTGATACCGAGTTGTGTGGTGCCACGTCCGTAGCGTGATAGTTGGACTTTTATTTGGGTGGTCTGTTGCATCCTGTGTCACTGTGCACACTTTTACAGAAATTTAGTGTCAACTACTTCATTAATGCTTTAAAAACTTAACAGAGAGTGAGCTCAAAAGAAAGTGAAATTAACTACAAAAACAGACATTTGGTCGCTGAAAAAAATTTCTCTGAAATTGTGGTTTTTAGATGCCTCTGGGGGACTACTGCAGTGAATAAGGTGGTTTGTATAAAATGTGAAGCCGTTGCTAGTCTGAAAGAATAGGTGAAAATAATACTGGTGGAATTCGGTGTGGTGGTTAAGAAATGTAGGGGCTGGGTCAGGGGCGGTTACATTTGTTGTAAGACTCTGCAACAAAATATCTAGCAATGTCACTATCACATGGACAGTTTTGGCAACTGCTGAATGCTACAAAGATCTAGTGTTGATTGAAAATCATTGTTGCAATTTAAGTTGGCAGGTTTCACTGTATTAACAACTGTGATAACTAACAATAGTACTGCATGGCAGCGATGACATTGGACGAGTCCTAGATAGATGTCAGTTCGCTGTACCGGTCAGTGACCACTGAGCATGCCTGTGCTGACGGAAGAAAGCATTCGATTAGGGTCATTCAGGATCAGTTGTGTAAGTAATCTATTTTTCTTCAAATACTCAAGGCCCTACTCAGTCGAGCCCTTGCAGGAGTGGATATAGATAGAATGATTCATAAAATAATACACAGTGGTTCGAAGACATTTTTATGAGCCTTGTAAATGGGTCCGTGAAATGTGATGACAAAAATGATGCATGAAATGTTCCCTTGACAAAAGCTGCAAATTACAATTGTGGGTAACCAATTCACGAAGAATACAGATCACTTACACATTCACTTGTACAATACTTGAGTGTATTGGTTCTACAGATACTTTGATTCAATAACATAACACTGATTTACAGGAAAACACACAATAATAGTGAGAAGAGACTTGTCACTCTGCAAAGTTACCGCTGTGAATTCTCCCAAATGGAAATGTTGATGAATGTGTTGGCAGAGTGGCAATTAACTGCCTCTATGGTGCAATGAATTTCCAATGTCAAAAAGAATGGGCAAAAATGGTGCACCTACGGATGTTATTGCTTTCGGAATGGCATATCTTTTTCATTATTGGTTCTCAATTAGTGTTTGAAAGGTTCTTATACATTGCTTGTATTATTTTAACATGGCTATGATAGAGGAAGTATAAAATTTTCAATCTGGACACAATACTTCGCTGAGTGTTTGTCCAAGTAATGAAAACTAGCAACACTGGTCATTGAAGGATATTGAGATTATATGATCCTCGGCACTAAATGTATGCACTCCGGTTTGTCTATTAAATGTTCCTGGTATGGCATATTCTGAGGCAGGACAAGCGAGTGTTCCTGGCAGACAAACAAGCTTCTTGGCTAGCTCATATAGAACATTGACCATCCTGGTCCTGGCAGAAGGTGTTGGTCTTGGGTTCATACCCCGGACTAGGACAAATTTTTCTTCAACTGTGAAACTTTCTTAGAAACCCATATGGGTTTTCTGTTTAGCTTCTTGCTACAGTTTAGGTGGATGACTATTTTTCGCTTCCAGGAAGCTTTCTCTACCTTTTGGATTTTCGAAACACTAGTTTGCCAATGAAAAACCATTCCTGGAACAATTTTTTTCCCCCTCCTTCTGATGCCAAGTCACCTTGGTGTCCATTACTCTGAGGAAGCCATAACTGTAGTAGTTAATGTGCGCACCGCCTATTTTATATAAATTGGTTCACCTGCCGGCAAAATGTTCTGTCCACTGCAGTGATGAAACAGTACAAGCCAACGGATGCCACAACAAATCCATCACTCATCCTGGCCGCCTCCAAGCTTCCCCAGTATGCTCATCTAGTGGACGACGCCGTCAAGTATGGCAAGAGCAAAGGAAAGTGAGTTGTGCCCTGTTTTGTTTGTCCTTAATTAGGCATGTGATAACATGCACATTGCTATCTGTGGGGTCCCCACCAGTGGTATCGGACATATGTCTGCTTTCGGGATATGATAGTGGATGCTTGATATGATATAGCACCGTGTCCTGCGCCGAAGAAGTGCAGGGACCAGACGTGTCTCGGCAAAATTGGTCCCTACAACAAGATGTGCAAGACGTGATCAGACGCTTTGTCAACAAGATTTTGAAGCCGTGGCGGCTGCAGGAGCTGGGGAACAAATCTTCTGGTCGCATGGCTCTATTACAGCATAAGGTGTTATGGGCTCATTCCAATAGCCGTTTCGGGTTGCGATGATGCATGCCGCCGCTGCCCCCGCCACAAAACCGCTATCGCTGGAAATGAGAAAAAAAGTATGCGGGGGGGGGGGGGGGGGGTCTCCGCCGGAATCAAACCCAGGACCGCTGCACGCGAGTCGGATACTTTACCCCTGAGCCACGCAAGCGCTTGTGAAGTTGTGATAGTGGAACAAAAAACCTATAATGCAAACACAGACGTTCCGAGCCTCCGCCAGTATGGTGGCGCCATCCAGTTAAGGCGCAGACAAGATGCCATTCAAACGAGGCGCGCAAAAAAAAACGCAATCCTCAGTCTTCGCAAGTATGGTGGCGTCATCTAGTTAACGTGCCTGCAAACGCATCATGTGCAGCTCGCCATCGACGTTCGGCGGACAGTTCAGATCGTTCTCGTCAAAACGAGACGAAGAGACTTTCTCGTGAAGACCCTGGTATGCGTACGCAGGTGCCGAAATTGGGGCTACTCTTGAGCCGCTCCACCGGCTTACGCTGCGACTGTGCTGCGTCTGCTGCGCAGGCTTGTGACCTTTTTGTTGCTTCTTCTAGCCTCTCTTGGGGAACATATCCATAACAGAACTTTATTCGTCAAACACTCCAGGAAAAAGTAAGCTGGACAGAGTTGGCCAGATGCCTGCTAATGTTGAGGCATTCCCTCCGAGGTTTGCGTGCGTCGCCTGGTTTTGAGGGAAACCAGCTGGCACTCACAAATCTCCGAGGCCATGGTAGAGAAAGGTAAGGAGCTGGTGATGTTCAGATGATTAGTTTCCGTCATTCCACGTCGACTTGCAATTGCAGATTTATTGAGGCAGATGTAACTGAGCAGATTGGTGTGTTCAACAGTACATTAGGGAATTTTGTTTCTCGTAGATGCATTGCTGTTCTGCCAAGACAGCTTTTTGATAAGGCGGACAGATTTTCAAGACCCTTGTCCATGTTGGAAGGAGTCCAGAGTTCTGTACAGGAAGGGTGCATGTGTACAGTGGACTGCTAGGAAAAGGGACTGTGCATTAACACTTTTCGGTTACAACTGATGCTTAGCTCTTGATGGACAATTTCCCATAGGGCCTCGTTCAGGGAAACACAGTGTTAGAGTTCAAAAATGTCATAACAATACACCTGCATAGTCGTTATTAAAAGCTAGAAGCTATGCTAAATGCAGTGACTGCCTAGAGCTTCACTATATTGTGAACTTCAAGGTTGCGTCAGCTCGACGTGACGTAATTGGTTTTTGACGTACAGCGTCTGCATAGGCCTATGTTTAGATTAACACCATATGTTTAGGTTAACACCGCATTTTAAAAATAGCCAAAGGCTGAAAGCGGGAATATTCCAGAAATAGTACTGTTCCACAAAACCATAAGTACGAGAAATTGTTTGAAATCTGGGGCCTCACACTGATGTACCGGCACAGTGGTTTTCGCGTGAAATCCGAAAAAAAAGTGAAAGTTTGGCCTTCACTTTTATTTAGTGATCAAACTTTCTCTGTGAAATTAACGATAAAACCCGCTGTCTCAAATGAGTACTTGCTTGCTCAATTTATCCTGATTTAGTGTTTACTCTTATTGTTACATTAGCGTTTACCGACCCATAGCAGTGCATTTAAAACAGCCGGTTAGACGAACCTGCCAGCAGCTTGATTGCCAGAGGCTGCGATGTCTCAAGGTGGTTTTCTGTAAGTGTCCAGCTACTGGACATGTCCATTTCGTCTGCTGTTGAACTTCTGATCGGCTAGACTGGAGAACGCGTCAGAAGACAGGCGCCCCCAGCCATTCAGGGGATGTATTCTGAAACGATCCACTTCGGCGATAGCATCGCCTCGGCGACAATATCGCCGTCAGGCGCACGCCGATTGGCTGGTTGAGCAAAATCGGATGACGTGGTGCTCAACCAGCCAATCAGCTCATCCAGTTTTGCTTAAACAGGCAATCAGCGCGCGCCGTTGGCGGAGGCGTGGCCAAGGCGATGATATCGCCGAAGTGCATCGTTTCAGAATACGTCCCCTTTAGCAATGGACGAAATGGGCATGTCCACTAGGTGGACACTTGCAGAATACCACCCCTCTGGATGCAATTGCTACTTCTCGGAAGATATCCGGGACTCTGCACTTTCTCTTCTCTTTTTCCTTTTTTTAGACCACGGAGACCTTGTCGAGCCGTGGCTCGGGCGCCTTTTTTTTTTTTTTTTCCCCTTTGTTCGTTTTCTTACGAAAGAACAAGGAAGGCGGAACGGCCGCGGTTCCGCTTTCCGCGCACCGCTCGGGTTTAACCAACGCCGACTGACGAGACCGCAGGGTCTTTCGTGAGTCGTTCGAGGCGCGCACCAGCCTGTTGAGACCTTGACGAAAAAGGTGCCGTGTTTACCCGGATACAATCCAACTTCTGCAACAACCACTCCAATCGCGTTTCTTATACGCACTTTCGAAATGCGTTGCGGGAACGAATGCGCTAACACGCAGCACCTTTTTTTTTTTTGCGCATCGAATATTCTCGGTGATGTTACTGATTATTATTTCTTTTTGCTTTCATCGTGTGTTCGAAATCGCCACGACCAGGACGAATGCGCAAGAGCGCCGGGAAGATCTGCGCTTTGGCGCCAGCGCGCGGGTGCTTGTACGATCGAACTTCTGCGATTGAAAATAAACCAAGCATTGGTGGAAGTGGTGCAGACATCAATTTCTTGCATTCCGTTTCTTTTTTTGGTAGCCCGTAGGTGCACCGAACTTGCGAGAGAACATCTGCGTCAGGCGCGCGCGCGGCGGGGCGGCGATTGCAAAAGCTCTTTAACTCCAAGGGAAAAAAATTGTGCAGGTCGAACGCACATGATGGAAAGTTAAAGCGAAGCTTTCGAGAAGCGGTTAATCAAATGCCGTAAATCTGCCCATTTCTTGCGTCTTTTGCGTAAAAGAAACTCGCGCGCGCTCATGTTCTCTGCCTCAGCCGTGCTACGCAATGCGGCATACTCGTGATCGTCTCGGCAAGCTGCAGTTAGCGTTGGCACAAAGTATATGTGTGATTTTACACTAATAGGGATGTGCTGTGCTGGGAGGCAGTTTCGATCCCACTATCCGGCACGTCATCTTTAATTTTTTTTTCTTTATTATTGCATTTTTTTTTAAAGTGAACTATTTGAGAAAGCAGCAGCAGTACCCAGCATCCACGGTCTGGAAAGTCCCGGAGGGTTCACAAAGAAAGCTTCGCTTTAAAAGAATATCATCTGTTGGGCGCAGCAATGGGCTTTCTTGGTGTGCAGAGTGGTCTATTTGGGTTATACGCGTGCAAATACGGTACGCGCAGGTTAGCGCGGCCACTGCTTGTCTGCGCGCGCGCGGTCTTCACCTTGCGTCTTTCGTGCGCGCTCAGTCGTTCGTCTACGGCCTTTTTTTTTTTTTTTCCTTTTCCTTCCTGCTTCCTCGGCTCGTAACGCCCATTGCAGCAGCCGTCGCTTGCTGTTCGTGGCGGTTAAGCGCTCTCGTGATTTTTTGCCATTCCCCCCCCCCCCCCCCCCCTTTGTCTTTGTACCTTTTTTCCTTTTTTTTTTTTCTCTGCCCTGCTTTGTTTCTAGCTAGGCTTTTTTTTTTTTTTTTCCTTGTTTTCTGCGCTTAATATGCACCTGCGTTTGGCAGCTTTCGTCTCTTGCTGGAAGTAGCCGTGATCGGTGGTGGATTGAGGGAGAGGAGGGCCTTGACCGCGTTTTCTTGCGTTTTTTGGCTTTCGTCGGGCATCGACACGGCTGGTTTCGCTTTCGGCAGAGCTTTGACCTTCCCGTGTCCGAGCACTGTTTTCCAATGCCAACGTTGCTGCATAGTCTAGTAACGCTGCTCCATATATGGAGAGTTTTAGAATAGGGGCCCCAAAGAGCTTTGCGGGTGTTAGCGTTGGGGCATGCAAGAGCGATGAGTTTTAGAATAGGGCTTTGCGTTTGCGAATACCGTCTTGCGCTTGCAGCGCCACTACGGTGTCAAAGAAAAGCTATTATAAATATTAAAATAAACTATACCATTTTATGATAGGAAGAGTAATTTTGACTTCCGTGGTTTTGCGTTTAATTGGAATTAAGGTGTTATTCTATTAGCAGCAATCGATTTATTGCGCCTAATTTTGAGTAACCAGCTAGACGTGCCTTCACCAGCCAAGCTAATCCACGTTAGGCCTACGAGCCATGAAATCGACAATCGAATTCAGAATCAGCGGCGTCTAATGAATCAATCTTCATTACACGCGTTAGTTGAGAGAAAGCGATAACCGCAGTCACTTCTCCTAGCTTATTAACTTCACGCGTTACCACAAATCAAGCCGAGTTTGGTACTCGGAGAGCCGCCGCTTCGATGGGTGCCGCCATGTTTGTTGACGCAAAACTTTTGGGGCTGCTTTTGGGGCTCCCGCTAAATCGGCGAAATAGCGTGCCCAACGCAAAACCCAACCGCAGTTAGCGTCTCGCGCATGCGCAGTGGTGTCGACGCTATTTCTTTGGGGCCCCAAAACGTTTGGGGCCCCTATTCTAAAACTCGCTATATCTTGTCTGTTATTTATCTCTCTCTCTCTCTCTCAATGTCGGGTGAGTCAGCAGCCTGAACTTGCAGCTCCGGGCGCACGGCGTGAGGTCGCTCAAGTTTGAACGCGTGTGGGCGGGCGCGTTGTTCCGTACCATGGGGCTGAGCGCTTCGCTCGGCTTTTGAGCTCACAAAGTTAACTTGGTCGTGACAGCGACACCTTTGCGTGCGGGGAACCAAAATGGCGGGCAGTGCTCGACGCGCTCGTTCAGCGGGCGACCCTTCCGTTTCGCGAATGCATCGTGTCGCCGGTGACGTCACAGCTGCGCAAGCGGCGTTGGGAATCTAGTGTTACTGAATGGGGGTTCTGCAGTAGTGTACGAGATAAAGGTAGGGGGTCCAGCGCGGGCTCTACACTATGGAGTTTTTTATTGAAATGTTGGTGGCGCCACTGTCGCCTTCACCTGAATGAGCGGCCCAGCCGGACGCGTGTCTCGTGTTAAGACCCTACTGCAGCTGCATGGAGCTTAGATGGGCGTTTGACTCTGCTGTATCTAGTTTTGATACTCTGTGGCTGAAACAGTGATTTTTATTAAGGCGAAAGCCTTACATGGCTCATGGGTCGAAAAATTCAACGACTGTCAGGCGGTATGGCACCAAAGCTCAAGTGTCGTCTCAGGCAGATTAAGGAAATTGTTATCATGAGTAGAAGCAAGTTAGAAGTGACTATGGAAGCTACAAGAGTTTGGCGACACATGTGCCAGTAAGCCATCAATTTCTTAATAAAAGAGCTCGATTACCTCTGTTCGCGTCGGACAGACACCCTTCTAAATGATCAGTGTAGCCACAACAGCGTCTACGTGTGGTTTTCCCGGTTTTGTTCATTCTTGCCGAGCAATGTACACGTGTCTTATGACATTTTGAGGAGAATAAGTACACCTGCGAGAACTGGAAATAAATCTGTTGTTGAAAGTTGGCGCTGTGCATTTGTCTAATGTGCCTTTCCGTGTCCCCCTCATTCCGCCTGCGCTACCAGAAATTAGACGAACGAAAAAGGAAGAGATAGCCATGACCGTTCTAACGTACCATTAACCACGCAGAACCACTGGCGATGTCTATGCAACCGAAAAAGAGAACAAGTAAAGAGAAAACAAGTAATGGGAAGTAACAGCGCATTCGAATGAGAACGTCAAAGTAATTTAATGAATGTCTTGTGAGCGCACAGGCTTTCGCCTTCATCCTTTTTAACGTATGCTAAAGTGACTGTCAACTTTTCCCTACTGACTTGTTGCCAAAAAAATGGAGAAAGTGCGACGGTAGCAATGCATTCGACGCAAGACTGAAGGTGTGTCGAGCAGACATCAACCCAGCCTGCGAGCTCGCTGCAGCCAATGGGCGCAGTTGAAGCAGCCAGAGCTTCAGGATAAGGCGATGGCAGTACCGCTGCAATTTCGCCGTTTTTTTTGCCTCTCGCTGCTTGATATGGCGTCCGCTGGACCCAGTCTCCCATTATAGTACACTACCTGCGGGGAGCCCAGTTGCGCAGTGGTCCGCCATCTTATGGTCCTGTGCTATGTGGAAAAGCTGCCTCTCATGGCTGCGAGAGCGAGGTTAACAAGCTTCAGAAGAATCTGTAGAACTTTATTGTATTATAATGAGGCTCGGGTAACACTTTTTGACTGCACAGACGAAAGTCACATCATTGAACACTGTTTTTGATGAGATTGAAGCCCATAACATTTGCTACACAGGTAACTGTTTCTGCAGCAACATTGTCTTTACCTGGCAACAGGTGGTGCACCTACTCTTTGCGTTGGTTATGCTTTCCTGTTGGTGCACTTCCATTTATTCTGAACAAAGAAAACACGTCAACACCATAATTAAACGTAACATAATTTTAGAGAAAACACGTTTGCTGTGGTCATCTCCGCTAAATTGCACTGGAATAGAGGCAGCGGTCCTTGATAGCGACACAAGCAGGCAGTCCTAGTTTGGCATAGCACAGCACGGACGATGATTCTATGTCTCTAAAGTACTGCAAACTCTCAAGTCAACACCATTGCGGCACAAGTGAACTTGTTTTTGTTGCAAATTTATTGCACCAACTTTGCAATGAAAAACTTTGCAAATTCATTGCCGGATGGCTGCACCAAAACCAACTCTTTTGGTTTTATTGTAAAATGCCCATAGTTTAGCATGATTTTCATATCGATGCCAAAGTTCTGATAACATGAAAAATGTTTTGTCCCAGTTTAGGGCAAGACTGATTTCAGAAAACTGCAAATACAGTCGCCAACATGTTTTTTCAGTGCATGATTATATGGACCTACTTACAGCAGCAACACCAACTTGTGGAACATGTATAACGGCAGCTGAAATTTGGCTGCTGTTAAGTGAATATTTCGTGAATAATCTTCATAAACATTTCAGTTTGTCTGTGTTGCAGATCATTCTTGCTTATGCTATGGAGCACAGTGCTTGTTCAGTGTACCTAGATTAAAGTCAGCAAACCTTCAATGAACAAACTACATGTTGAATATATTGAAACAATTTTCATATTTCATCAAGGTTTAGTACTATTCGTCTTCGACATAGTATGTTTATATTCCAATAAAACGTAAAGTTAGTTTACTCTTGTGAAATATGTTTTCTAGGACTCTAGATACATTTATGTGGCAGATAAAGGTTGGCTGTTAGAAGAGAAAGCTGAAAGAATCCTGGCATGATAATTTTGACACCTTGCGTCTTTTTTTTTGTTAAATGAACATTTTAACCTTTAATCCCTAGAAAGAATACTGTCAAGCTTCAAAATGCCCTAAATTATTTTATATAGTAGCTTTTTTACAACCAGTTTCAGTTTTATTTCTACTGTTGTGACATCATGATGCTAAAAAAAAAAACGGCAGAGTACATGAGTAGGCATAGATATGCACTGCAAAAGAGTAATTGCAGCAAGAATACAAAACAAAAAAAAGACACAGAAGCATATCTGCATAGCGTAAACACACAAAGCACACTAGGTGAAAAGCCACGCACAGGTGACCGAGGAACCTTTCACGGTCTGTTGTGGAAACAATTTCATTGGGGAGGCCATTCCAGTGACCTGTATCATGAGGCAGGGCACATAAATTGAAGGTGCGTGTCTTACCAAAAATGCGCTTGTGATTGTGTAATAATGATGAGGTGCATGCGGGGGTTTTAAGGGGTTTATTCTTGAAATACGCACCTAAACGGCAATGCTGGTGGTTAGTATGGTGTTGCATATATCAAAATCACATTTTGTGAGCAGTTATGTTCGGAAAGATCTGTCCTCATCAGGTAGTCATTTGTCCCTTTAGAATGCAATGTAATTGTGGTGGAATGAAATGTTTACAGATGAACTAATTAGCTTGTCCTGAGCAGACTGTTTAGAACTTAAGATTTATATTTCATGGGTACGTAGTGCAGCAACTTCAGCAACTTCAATGCCATCCTCTGTTGTTTCCTGGCTTATTTCAGAAGTTTAATTTGCTGACCAAGCTTAACACACCTTCTTAGTGTCTCTTGAACGGATGTTTGCTGTGAAGATTGCAGGGTGTCGGTGATTGGTTTAGGATGCACTGTCCTTTTGTTGAGAAGAGCAGCGGATTGGGCAAGTTCATTTTGCAAAAGCTGGGCATAAAAAAAGACAAGGCCAAGAAGAACCATGTCCTGTCACATTCCTGTCCTCTCACACGTCCTTGTCTTTCTCCCTCACCTTGTCCCTTGTTACACATACCTTTTCCAAAATGTCCTCCTGTGTTGGGGTAAGCAGTTGTCTCGCTGGGCACTGTGCATTCATCGTGGTCCCAAGTTTGTGCTAGGGGTGCTGTACCACTCTGGCTTTGCAGTTGTATGCAGGAATTTTCCATTTATTGAAATGGGAATGTCTACTGAGTGAACTTTTTCTTCTCCGTGTGTGTGTTCTTCAGGACCGTGGATGAACAGGTGGTACATGCCATGGACAAGCTGGTGGTTCTCTTCGGCACAGAGATTCTCAAGATCATCCCCGGCCGAGTGTCCACTGAAGTTGACGCCAGGTGAGAAAACTGCTTCCTTTAAACCATCAAATGGCTAGAATGTGTTACAGAAGGGGCCGGAGTTGTTACATTGGATGTATCTAGCACATACTGACTTACTAAAACTGCTATCTTTTCAAAGGTAGCAGGAATTGGCAAGCCATTACTTCACTTTATTACCGCTCTAGGGGGTATTATATAAGGGTATGATAGAGATGACTTGGTAATGTCTGCCATATATGGCAGGCATTAAAACTTATTTTTATTTTCTGTAGATGACCTTGATCAGGGTTGACCAAAGCAAATTGGCCTAGATTAACATGCTCTTGTACAAATTGTATATGCCAACTGGTAATCACAAATTCTCATTCTCTTGCCAGGCTATTGAACGTTACTTTTGTTTTCTGAATATTACTATTGAGACACTTTTGCACCTTGACGGCCAAGGTCCTAAGGATATGGCTGGCTAAAGACATGTTGGCTGCAACCAAACTTGGATCTGTTTGATCCTAACCACCACCTAGTGCATGCTGAGTGAAAACATGTGTTTCCGTTTTATCAAGGGCAGAGACATGCGAAAGATACGCCGTATTTTCTTCACTCGCGTGCGCATGTGAGTTGCAAGAATGAAATGTGGGCACTGCGCCTAGGTACTACAGACGCAGACACATTTTCGGACATTTTTCCCTAGCCGAGCTGCACTACATGGTCGCGGATAAATAATCCGGAATAAGCTTACCCTCCGTTCGTCTTTTCTGGCGTAGTGGTCACAGCACTATGCTTGTGATTAGGAGGTTTGTAGTTCAAATGCGTTTTAACGGCTTTTTTGTTTCTTTTAAATCTGCATTATTATATCATTTCCCCCTTTCACTTCTGCAGTAGTTGTTTTTTACCTATGCTTCACCACCAGGCCTGACATGGATGGTTCCTACCAAGGGGAGCAAAGCAACCTGGTGCACTGGTGGGGGCTTAAGTAGATGTTGGTTTCACGGCCACAGACCGATGAATAATGACATGTTAGCGTGAATTTGTCGTTTGGTATGCTTTCCCCCCTATCGACTCTGTATTGGCCGCTGATCCCGTTTGAACGGAAGCGCCGGTTCTCACATAATGCACACGGCCGTCGGCTAGGGACCGACGGAGCAAAGCATGTACTCCTCTGTAGTACCTAGGCGCAGTCCCCAAATATTTCTCTCTCAACTCGCACATGTGCACAAGTGTCGGGCAAAGGCGGCGCAGCCGTCCCATGTCTGCACCATTGAAAAAACAGAAATACACGAAACACATTGTGGATAATAACGAAAATCAACATATTGTAATCTTTATCATTTTGTGATATCATTTTGAGCCCTGTTAAGGTACAGCTTGTAAAAGGATGTCAGCTACTGGCGAGTTACTGAGAGAGGTCGTTTCCGTCACTCATGAGGCATGACTGGCTGTTGTCTACTCTCTCGGGCGAACCTCTAAAGTGAAACGATAGATTTGTGTGATTTCCTGATGTGATTGACTCCACGCTGTTCATGCCTTACTTGTTCACTCGTAACAACCAAACCTGTTTAGCGACCCTTTCGAAAATGTGGATAGTTCTTGCTTGGCTCTCTCTGCAGTCGCCCCATTGTTGCAATTTCTTCTGGTGCAGGCTGTCGTTCAACAAGGAGGCATCCATCGCCAAAGCTTTGCACCTCATTGCCCTGTACAAAGAGCACGGCATCGACAAGAAGCGCATCCTCATCAAGCTGGCCTCCACCTGGGAAGGAATTCAGGCCGCCAAGTGAGCTGCTGCTTCGCTGCTTGCACGAGGGCTTGGATTATGAAACAGGAAAAATTGTCGTCTATTTGAAAGTAACGTGAGGCTACAAAGTAGGTACATACAGGTCGCCCAGGAAGAAAGCTTGCTGTTAAAAAAAAACTTGTCTTAACTCGGGTACCGCACAATGCACCACCGCCTTTCCGCGGCAGTCGTCCTGCCAACTTAACCAAATCGGGAGGCTAGCAGGTGTTAGGGCGCGCAGTTAGTAGTTGCTACAGAATGAGCTGAAGCCAATGCACAAGTTCTCAGCGCACCACTGTATGACTGCAGCAACTTCTCGCATCTCTTCTCGGGCGATATTACTACCTTCTAAAATGACGCTATCAGCGCTAATCCATCTTCACTGTCATCATGTGCACAGTAATGGCTAGCACTGACAACCACCACTTCAATTTTTGACATGGCTAAGCACGTCATGGTAAGCAGTTGCAAGCTAGGTATCGGGATATCCCTGTAACATCACGGCTCTTTGTAACATGGCACTCGAAGCTTTGGAAATGAAAATAAAGCTTATTATGAATTTGCCTGCTTGCAAGGGCATAAAGTGACATCGATGCACAGCAGTGTTCATATGAAGACCAGCCTTGAGCATTGCTTATGTAAACGTTTGTTCGGTTGTATGGCCAGGGTTGTTAAGGGTGGTACACTGCAATGGCGTTGCTCAACATAGTCTAACTTGGAACTGCTAAGTGTGATGTTTCTTTTTCTTTGCTGTAGGACCTTGTTAGTCACTTTATAAAAGTGTTGAGTGGTATTACCAAACCTTATTGTCTTTATTCCTAGGCAGCCGTAGATTTGTGGCTCTGCTCCGATGCCTGTGGTGCAGTTTATTGCTAGCTTGATGAAAGCTATGGTACCTGTTTTATCAGGAGGTGGCGGCGTAGGAAATGCTGAAGGAAAGAGTGATTAGCAATAGAAATGTGAGAAAGCATGATTTAGCATTGCTGTCTGAGAGAACATAAATATTCTTTAGTGGAGTTTCATTGGGACTTCATGAAACTAGATATAACAGCAAGATTGGGTACACGTATTCACCACTGAGATCTCTATAGTTCCTGTATTATTTCACCACATTTCTTTAGTGTGCTTTGCCATATTTTTTTCAGTAACTTTGGGCTTTATTATGAAAACCGGCTTCTGTGCTCGCAAGAGACACAATAGAAATTGGGACCATTGGACATATTCTCGGACGATCACTTTTGGTGATACCATCGCTTTCGCATGATGTAATGCTCGACCATAGCCAGTAAGCTTGCACCGAAAAGGATATCGTCGAAAGTGACCGTCTGGGAATGCGTCCTCATATCTACAAGCATCCTTGTACACTGTGCTTCAGCTCCAAAGCTTTGGCCAAGGTGCCGCAGAAAGTTGCTGCTGGGTACAGTGTGTTGAAAATGTAGCTTGACAAGGTCTCACTCACTTTCTGTGTAAAACTTTGGAAGTAATAGCTTTTATGACCTGCTGTGGTGGGCCAGTGGCTGTATCATCCTGCAGCTGAGCACATGGCGGTCATTTTAGATTTCTGGCTGTGATGGCCACATTCCGGTGGGAGCTGAATGCAATAACAGCCGTGTATTGGACCATGTTTTGCACTTTAACCCTTCAAGGACAGAAGAGCTTGGCTTGTCAAGTAAAAATTTGCTGAGAACACGAACGAAACCATCTCGTCTAGCGCTTCATTTTTTTGTGCAGGCCTGAAGAGGAATTGAGCTCCTGTGTTGCTCCACACTTCCTCCAAATGGCATGCTTTATTTTGTAAATGTCAGATGGTTGTAAATGTCAGATGGCTCAAGGAGCTGTTAAAAAGTTAAGTTGGCAGCATAAACTCACTTGCGTGCACTGAAGCCCACCTTATTACAGTGTAAAAAATTGTTCTTTCTTGGTAAACTTCACCTTTCTGACGAATTTTTTTTGCATGGGCTTGCTTCATATTGTCACGTGGTAGTGACGGTCCAGAACACAGCAGTGAAACTGTGAATCACGAAACTAACTCTTTATTGGGCGAACCTGTGCCCAGAAAAACGGGCTACGCTGAAAGCACAACGTTGGCGGCGAACACAGGTATGGCTTTAGACGGTGAAACACGGTCACCCGAGAAAGATAAACAAGTACATGTGTCGTCAGAATCGTTTGGCCATGAGGTTGGGGGCATACATTGACTTGTGTGCAGTGAAGCCCACTTTTGTTACAGTCCCCCCCCAATTTTTTTTCTTGGTAAAATTGACATTATGAATTTTCAAAATCTTCTGCGTGGGCTTGCTTTATATGATAGCACTCATTTGCACGTAAAAAAAGTCTTTTCTGCAAGGTTTTACAATTTTTTGTAAACCACACAAACAACATGTGGTAAAAATGAATTCAGAGTCCACCACTAGTGCATCCCTTATAGTGCACTGTGCAGTTTCGGACGATAAATTATGTTATTTTTTTGACAGCTTTGATATAGTAGTTTTTTAGCCACAGACTTTTTCTCTTCCACATACAGAGTTCTGGAGTCTCAACATGGTATCCACTGCAACATGACCCTGCTGTTCAACTTTACCCAGGTGGGCCCAGATTTAATTTTGCTGTGTGAATATTGCTGAAATGTGACTTCCTTCTGCACCCTGTTCTGTAACTTCCACACAGTCTGCATTAAGTTCCCTTGCTTTTTTTTTCAAAAATAATAATTGAGGTGCTCTTCATTGAAGCAGTTGAATGAGAGCATATGGGATGATCCAAAATCTTTTTGTGGTGCACAGGCATGTGATGCCATCGAGCGCCATATGTTCTCATGACATGTATAAACTAAGATGAAACTTGGTGCTTATCCCTTTCTGGCACTGTGTGTACAAGTGCACACCAACATAGTGCATCAAAAGCAAAACTACGGATGAAAGTAATATTTAAAACATGCCGCATACATCTCTAACCACTTCTTATTGAACCTGTGCTGAAAGTTTGACTAATATAGTAGGCTTCCATTAATTCGACTCCAGTTAATTCAATTTTTTTCATTTAATTTGATCCAGACCAAATGGTTTTATTTCCTCTTAACCATAAAAAACCCGAAAACAGTTGCACATTCAGGAAAATTAAAAAACTTGCTCACCTTTACTTCTGGCAATAGAGAAGTACTACATTTGTATGAAAAAAAAAAGTGCTTGAGTAAATATTTATGTAGTCTGATTAATTGGTAATTGGTCTTCTCAGCTAGCTACAGCTGAAAACTTGTTTCGGTGTATAAAAATGCCGCTATGGGCTTTGCATGAACTCAGTGGTGCTTTGTTTGGAGGTGTCAAATTGACCGTATCAAAAATAGTTTGTCGTGCTTTGTGGTGTTAATTAATATACAGATGACTTTTCTGGAACCAGCTAAGTAGTTTGAATCATCCAGTAATTCGAATTGCAAGATTTCATGCTGGGATTTCGCTGCACAGCCGTTTCGTTCTGTGGCGTCAGCGACAAAATTTCTCCTCTAATACATTTTAAATCAGTGGCTATGTTCATATAGGTGAGGATGCAGAAATGTGGATACAATGTTTCACCATTGTATAGTTTACTGTTAGATGCCACTGCTGCTGTGCCTTATGAGACCAAGACCCACTCGTGCAAGTAGTTTCTCCTTTAGCCTTGGCTTGCGGGCAATATGCTTGTATTGCCTGAAACAATGAACTGGGGGAAACAATTGAACACCGATAAGTTCTATTTCTTGCTGCATTGTTGGGCACACTTAAATGAAGCGCAACAAACATTTAATTCAACTTGCACAAAACAAAAAAACTATGGCATAACCCATCTCGCGATGACTGTCGATGGTAATGCACTGGCATTGAATTAATATAGTGACATAACATATTGCCACCGTCGAAACGAGTTACATTTATGAGTCGTGTGCTGCAGCAGGATTCCTCTTTCGCGCTTCCCTAAGAACACTCTGCGCCATCTGGCGCAGTTGCCACGAAGCCTGCACGTGGCCTCCGAAATGCACGGCGCGCCAGTTCGTGCGAGCGCTGAGAAACGCTGTGCGGCAACCAGGTTCCTCTCTCGTGCTTTTTTCTGGACACCGTGCGCCATCTAATGGCACTACCGAGAAGTCCGCACGTGGCCTCCAAGACGAGAAATGTGGCGCGCCGGTGCCTGCGAACGCTTGGAATTGTTCCCTCGCTTTCTGCACACTCGGTGCATTTGTGGCACAGCCTGCTTATGCGTCGGGTTGCTGTCCTTACGGAACTCTTCTGACGTGGGTTCGATTCCGCTCAGCATTGGAGGAAATTTGAGGGATCTTTTTCGCCATTGTAGAGCGGCCCACTCCCAGTGACCCAAGTTGGCATCAAAGAGGTTCATTGAAGACCGGCACGAACCGAGTGGCACATACTCAGTGCTCCAAGTCTGCGTTAAAGAGTTTCTTCTAACAGTGGTGCTTACCCAGTCCCGCATCTACAGCGACCCATGTGAGCTTGAAAGAGGTTCGTTGAAGAGTGGCACATATGTACACATTGGCACATACTCGGTAACCCAAGTTGGTCCGATGGTTGCTTTTGAACCCTGTTACCTCAGCACAGCAGCCCGATGCGCCAATCTTTCTACCGCGGGTTACCCAGTGACCCAGGCAGGCGGGAAAATGGTTGGATACAAATTACAGACATAAAAACAAACATAGACAAGCCCCGGAAAGTGCGTGAAGTGCCAAAAGAATGCTAACACATTAAAAGTTCGTTGAAGCTGTCATCTGGATTTGGTTGCCACGTTGGCGATGGAACGAGATCCGTCTCTGATGAGGCTTGTCTCCTTGACGATGTTTGCAGGCTGTAGCTTGTGCGGAGGCTGGCGTCACGCTCATCTCGCCTTTTGTGGGGCGCATCCTGGACTGGCACGTGGCCAACACCAACCAGAAGAGTTTTGAGCCCCTGCAGGACCCAGGCGTGAAGAGTGTGACGCGCATCTACGAGTACTACAAGCGGCACGGCTACGCGACCGTCGTCATGGGGGCCTCGTTCCGAAACGTGGGACAGGTGCGCGCCCTGGCCGGCTGCGACCTGCTCACCATCAGGTGAGTGTGCTCGGGCAGGGTGCTGGCAGTGCGTTCGTGCCAACATGTTTTTGTTGGCTGTGTGCCGGGCTTGTGTTGGCTGTTGACTGTTGTGTAGGGCCCGGTGCTCAGCCTACCCTAAATTCTGCACAAGCGCCCCTACCTATGCAAGCGCCTTCCCCTCCACTTTTGAGTTATTTGAAATTGGAGCAGCTTATTGGCTTCTCTTTACATAATTTAAAGACCTTTCTTGGCACCTGTGCTGCTCACGCAGGAGAAGCCCACATACAAGCTCCTTTGTTGCGCGTTTTTGTAAACTTTCAATTGCATTCGTGGCTCCATCCATGCTCTCGAAGGTGGATGACACCTTTGAAATACCTTTTTGGACTTTGTTGATTCTCAGGAGGATGCTGAACTCTTCTTTTATCATTGTGCATCCTTCTTCTATGTGATCATCACCCCTCATCCAGTCTTTACGCCCCGTTCCCCCCTCCCCCTGTGCAGAGTAGCAGGCTAGAGCACGCTAGCTCAGGCCGACTTCTCTGCCTTCCTTCAAATAAATTCTCTCTCTTGAAATTGGCGCCAACTACCGAGCAAGCGCCCCCCCCCCTCCCTTTTTCTTCAACCTGTTCACGAAATTACATATTGAATTACGTAAAATGATGCTATTTGTGAGAAATTTATTGTTTAGCCGTACAGTAAAACCTCGATAATTCGAAGGCCGCCGGACCGTGAAAAATTCTTCGAATTAAGTGGATTTTCGAATTAACCGAAATTAATAATAAAAAAAGAAAACAAGCAAGGACTTGCCGCAAAAAGAAATCACCTTTATTTTCCATGTCCGAGAAAAATTACTCAATGTAATCACCGATGCGGGATTACTTGGCGCGCTGGTTCGCCGCCCCTAGTGCCATGCTCTCCAGCTGGTTCAAAAAACGTAACATACAAATATCACCCGCACTGCACTCAAGAAAGTTGCGGACGATGTTCACGGAATCAATAACTGCCGCGAAAGCAGGCGTGGTGGTGCTTGACTCCAAAAATTTGGACTTGCTGGATATTCCGGACTTCAAAAATGCACCATCAGGGTTCCCATTGAGTTCATGCATTTTCGCACCCAATTTTTCGGACGAATTGAGACCCCCAAAGTTCGATTTTGCGGACTAAATCGCTCTTTCCGAGCCGCGCTACCCAATCTTGGAGGCCGCCATGTTGGATTTTGCACTGGCTTGAATTCCAGTGGCTCGCTGTATAGCCTCCAAGATTGGAACGCGCGCTATCAATAGAGAGCTCGCGCAATCCTCCAGTCTCGGAGGCCATGCCCGCTCTTCCTTGGCTGACAAAACGCTCCAGAGTACTGCACTTTTTCTTTTTTCTTAGTAATATGCGCTCAGCACTATCGTTGTAACCATTTATTGTGCGATTTTTTTTTATTGCGACAGCAATTATATGGACACTTCAAGCGGATTTTCGCCGTCAGCGTCGCCGCCCTGAGGATCCATACAAAGTCCAAGGGCGATAAAATCAACGCCGCGGTGCGAGTGACAGCGCGCGGGGGACGCGCGCTTTCATGGAGAGCGAACGCACGGCGGAGCGTAAACGCGACTTCCTCCCTCGTGCGAAAGGCCGTGGGGGTATGGGAGGGAGGGAGGGAGGGAGGAAGGGAGGGGGGTGGGCGACCTCTACTCTTCCCGTGTACTCTTCTAACAACTGCGTACTTAGCGCCGGAGCGGTTTCTCGCGCGCACCATATCTTGAAAGCGATCTCCAGACGGTTCTGACCTTTTGTATGCGCCGTGCTCTCCCGCTCAGTTTCCGTTGAAGCGATAGACCGCACGAACCTTCGCTCGCTGTGGGCTGCGGCGGCCGCGCTCGCTCGTGCGCGCTGACACCACGCGTGTTAATTTAGTGAGTTTTTTTTTTTCCTCAAGTTTCGGTTGCTATTTTGAACGTGGCGTGTACACTGAGCAGGTGTCTCGGAGACCCATGTCTCAGTGATCGGCGCTACCTCCTGTACCTTCGCGAGAGCTACGCGGCGCGAAGCTCGTTTCTTGGATCTCCATGGCGAACTCCGTTGGCGGAGATCGCCAACGCGGTGACGTACGTGTCAACTGTACACCGTGTCAACTGTACACGGAGACAACGTCATTGCTGCGCAAATCCAAGCAAGTCGATCCCCTCCAAGCGTAGTATGAGGCAGGGCATTATTAGAGATTTTTTTTTAAGCCGCACTATAACTTTTTTTTTTCGGCCGCACGAGTTTTCCGGACTATTTTTCAGTCCCCACGAGCTTGGAAAATCGGTTGGCAACTGTACGGAGCGCCCTAACCTAACCGCCGCACGTTGCTACTAGCCGGAAACTTCGAATTATCCGAATAGAGCCGCACGGGCCATTCAAATTATCCGGTAGAATTTGCATTGAGAAGGACGGGACCGCTCAAATTCTTCGAATTAACCGAAATTTCGAATTAACCGAGTTCGAATTATCGAGGTTTTACTGTACTTCTGCTGAGGCCTGATGCAATTGCCAGGTATCTGCATAGCCATTGCCATAGCCATGGCTTCCATCAATCGCCAGGTTTTTCCAAACGTGCGAAGGGTCGCATGTGAATTAAGCGTGAGACACATGGTGCGATTTTGCGTGCGATCCCTCTTGCGACGTGTCGAAGTCCGACTTGCCGCATAGACTATTCGGGACACACAGTACGAATGAGCGAGCGGCGCCGAGCTTCACCCAGAACCGCCGCCCCTGCATGGACGCTTAGAATACTGTGTAACTTCACAAAGAAAGTGAACACAAACGTGTTTGTACAGCTCTCTCATTTTAAACAAACGATGCCAATAAAAACACGAGCAGCGTAGACGCTTCCGCAAGGCCACGTCCACAGTGTAGACTCCGTTGACAGCCGCCGATGGCTAGTAGCCGGCGGGCCTAGCTCGCTGGGCCATCGAATCAGACTGATGGCTCTTACGATACAAACGCAAGCAGCTTGTAATAAAGCGCTTATGTTGGTCAGCACAACGTGTACACAATTATGTCACGCTTAAATTGCAATACATTTGATATTATCGATGCAGGTGAATGCGAATGACCAAGCCAGGTGAGCATTCGCTGGGAGATGATATAGGCCTAGCTCGCTGACCGCCGGATCCGCGGCCGACAGCCCTTGAATTTCGGTCCGCAACTGAGAAAGCCCCCCCCCCCCCCCACACACTCTTTCTTGGATTATCTCTCACCGTAAGGGAGGCGCTTGCTCGGAATTTTACGGTATTGTAGAAGGCAGCCCAGGCAGTTTCTGAGCAGCAAGTATTTGAGTTGCTTTTTTTTTTTGGTACAGTGCACAGTGAAAACGTGACGAAAATGCATCTGGATCACTAGCTCGAGGGTAGTTGAGATATATAAAAAAATTTTGTAATGGAAACTAATAAAAAATACATGTAGCACATATTTCACAAACCTTATTAAAATGCTATACCAGCTGCACAAATGCAGCTTGCACAGGTAATTTAGGCTCATTGGCTGATGCACTGTGCATGGTAAATTATATTGCTACGCGAACGAGGAATTAAGTACAGGAGACTATTTACAAGTATATTTACAAAAGATAGCTGCAGCGCTGGCCAGATCAGCCGATAGCTCGAGAGCCCCGAGCAGTTCGTCTTCTTCGTCTAGGCGCCCGCGCGCCTCGTTCAAACAACCAAATACCACACGCGTGTAGCAATATTTATGTCTAATGACCTAAAATGATTTAAATAACTTTTTTTTTGTTCAGTGGAGTATACACTTACATTAGAAACTTGACAATTGTATCCAAAGAAAAGTTTGTTTGATTTCACTAGAAGGCTTATCTTCCAGGACGTTCATCACCAAATTTGTCACTTGCTGTACCATTTCTGTCGACATTCTCACCTCAGAGTTTGAAAAACACGCTCTGAACTGACAATGCTGGCACAAATACATGTGCTAAAGGGATGATGCTCGCTATGCATTACATGCCAGGCTGAAAGCAGCTTAGAGCTTATGGGAAGAAGCGAGAACTACTCAACTGCATCACTTCAGGACGGGTCTTGGTGCTGGCATTCGCACCTCACAATGCAGAATTGACCACTTTGGTGAGAAATTGCTGGGAGATACCTCGCAGCATCAGCCTTTCAGAAAGGTCGAATAAATTTGCCTTAGGATAACACTGTCATCAAGCTTCTAGCATAACCCCTTCAGTGCTGTGTGCAAAATTTACCACGCCTAGATAGTGCACGAAAGGCAAGAGCACTGATGGAAAAAAATTTAAATGTCTCGTGTGCATCTTGAGAGACTCCTGATTGGACCTGGGTTTCATGTTTAGATATTATGTGTAGTGTTGTGAATTGAGTTGGAAGGTGGTACACGGCTCGGTATTTTTGCTTTTGGTGTCAGCTTGTCATTCTGTAGCGGCTTCACTTTTTTCATTCTTTCCCACAATGTTCTGCATCTTGCATATTTTTGAAGTGGCTGTATGAGTGCTTTACAAGTATGCTGCACATAAAATAGTTGCCGATTTCATGCCTGACATTCGTGTAGAGATTTTGCACAGCGTCCACATTCTGTAAACTTGAGAAACCTCGCCGAAGAATTTTTAATCCATTCTGCAGCTGTGCACTTTTCAAGATTCTGAAGGTACAAGAACTGTGGTGAAACTAAATTTTCAATGGGAAGAACCAATTGTTGCCTGAAGGAGACAAATGTACAATGCTGATTGCAAATCCACATGTACGGTGTGTTTGCTAATGAGCGTAGTGCATCTATGCAAGCCACATATAGCTTGCACACCAGTTCGTGAAAGCTTACCTTGGAAGGCACCACGTGAAAACAAAGGGGCCATCTGTGGCTCCATGTTGTGGGCTGAAGGGTAACTAAATTGTACAGTAGTTGCACTGGGGTACTGAGGTGGCAGTGACACTGTCTCCTTATGAATGGCACAGTGGGTGGCACAATTTGGGCACAATTATGTGTAACAACCCAGAGAACGGGCTGCTTTTAGAAGGAGATACATTCCGCAATGGACCACACTCATTTCGTCAATCAGGTAATTGTGATGTTTTTTGTCACCGATCTCGGGGGTGTGCGGGTGGTAAAAGAGATGGAGAAGGAAGACGGATGGCGACACAGCACACAGATTTTTTAATAGCACGCAAACTCGAGACTCAAACTAAAAAAAAATCAAGCACACTAAAACACACTGCGGGAACAATACTAACAAAGATACAAACTAAAGCCTAATATACTAAAAAAGTTCTAATTTGCGCCTACGGTTGTATGTGGCGTCTAATCCTTCAAAGTCGGGCAACCCTGTCCTATCGCTGAGACGCACGCCTGTAACGCTACAAAGAGTCACCTTGCTGCACCTGTCGTTGAACGTGTGTTCCGGCTTGTCGGCTCTTTTCCCCCAGCAGTTGGTGCTCTCGTTGATGCTGTAGTCGCCTTGCCGTCGTCGCGTCATCTCTTTTATCGGTGGTCAGCTCGTCGGTACTTCGTCGGTGATGAGCTCGTCAGTAATTCTTCAGTGACGGCGCTCGGCGTTGCTTAGGCCCACCTGGATAGGCCTAGCGTCAGGATGCGTCGCAACTTCTTCATGAGTGCCGACGTGGCGTCCCGAGGAGAATCGAACGTGCCGGTCTGCTGCAGAAGGGGGATCCTCTCTGGAGTGCCCGGTCCTGCCGCGAGAGGCTGCAGCCAGTCCAGGAGCCTCACTCGAATTTGCCGAGGTCAACGGCCACACCTTGGATGGCCAATGTCACGGACTCAGCCAGACCCCCAAGTCTCCCGTCGCCAGAGCGGAGCTGGCGATGCGACCTTCCTGGCCCGGAGCCACGTCGATAATCCCCCGACAGCGCCGTTCATGCCTCGATTACGCCTCGGCTCACACGCCTCGGCTCACACGCCTCGGCTCACACGCCTCGGCTCACACGCCTCGAGAGCTCGTGCCGTTCCGAACGCTGTGCTTCCCGTGCTCTTTGTTTTCGCGCCGCAGGCGGCCTCTTACATATGACAGTAATTTAGAAGTTTGAGGAATATAACAAGCCCCTTTATGCAGCCTTCATTGGTTACGAAGAGATGTTGAATTTGACAGAGATACCAGAGTTCCATTACTACTATAATTCTTCGCAAGAGGAAAAAAAAAAGAATAGGTGGCACATCCATTCTTTGGGTATGATTGGCGACGTTAATGCGATTAGCAATCTATCCTGTGATGGGTATGTAATTGGTGATATGTTTTATATCAGGAGTTCTCGAGCATGTAGGTCAAGCGACGCGATCCTCGATGGCGACCACGCAGTTTTGAAGGCACGTGGCTGATGCACGCACAGAGTCAAAACTACTGTTTGTCACAACCGCTGCGGATGAAACCGTGGTGGCTATCGATGCGATCATGCATTGCGACTACGCACTTACGAAAGCACACGGCCAGCCACTAGCGTGGTGTAATGTGCGGTGATAAACAAAAGAATAAAGGCTTCAAGGGAACAAGCGTTCTGGCGTTTCTGTCATTCACGTATCACATACAATTTTCGCTGATGACCATGGCGATGTGGACTCCGCTGCTTCATTTCGGTTGTACGCTAGTGCCGTATTTGCTCTTTTGTGTCGCGCTTTTGCCGTGCTCCGCGCTCGCCCAGCAACCGTACTAGAACCAACTGGGTTGCGCTGCTCCGTGCATTTATTTTTTAATCCTCCGACGTATACGTCAGCGCGCACGCTATCGACATTTATCTACAAACGGGAGAAATGCGCATGGTGTTAAGTTACGGACTCCGAGATTCAAGTGCAAAAACTTAGGCGCGCTGACCCGTTTTATGAAGCTGGGTGGCTACTAGCTGCTGAGGAATTTATTGCGCAGTTTACGCATTTTTGTTACGCACTGTGATGTGCTTTTTGACACTGGCATTGGTGGTGGTGGTGGAGGTTCTTTGCATTGAGCGCACCTCGCGTTCGTGGTCTTAGCCACTTGACCGCGCTCGCCAACCAGGGAAAAGTTATGAGTCGCTCGCGGAACCCCAAGAAGGTGCCTGCGAAATCCCTGGGTTCCGCGGAACCCACTTTGAGAACCCATGTTTTGCATGCTATGATTATTATTATGGAATTTAAAGTTTGATGGCAACCTGCCTGGCCAGGAAAGTACACAGAAAGAAACGTGAAGTGAAGCACCGACCAAAATAAACCACCGAAATTTAATTATGTTTGGGCTCCCTTACGGGAGCCTTGTTCACAATGAGATGCTTTTATTGCGAACATTGTTTGACGTTATTGAAATTAGCGTATTTTACGTCAATTTGTGTCGTTCTCTTGCAATTGTTTTGTTATGCAAACAAACAGATTCAAACCAGTATGAGCCATTCTTCTTCCGCTTCGTCGTTGAACGAGAACTTGACCATATTCACCGAACCAGAGCGAAAAAAGTTTTGGCTTGACACTATGCTTGTCTACGCCCTTGTACTGTACTGACGAAGAATTTTTCCTCCTCTCGATTCCAGCCCTGGCCTCCTGTCTGAGTTGGCCAGCTCAACCGAGCCCATTGTCCACCACCTGTCTGAAGCTAAGGGTGAGTGAATTCATGCCTGCCAGCTCTCCCGAATTTTTCAGAAAGTTTACGAACTAGCGATCGTTCTGGTATTTCATGAATATTGCGCCAGCCTTTATGGAAAAAGAAATTCTGTGCGCAAGAAAGCTTTAAAAGTGTTGTAAGATTTGGGCACTGCACAATTGCAAAAATGCACACGAAAAAGAAATTGTAATGGTACCTGCACCTGCTTTTTGTGGCAGCTCAAGATCTCGTGCTAGAAAGGTACTTGCTTCAAACATGTTTGTTCAAGCAAATTCTTGAAGCAGGAAAAATCGGCAACCCCAGTCACTGAAAATATCAGTGATCATAAAATTGTGTTTGTCAGTTATTGCAGTTTGTTGCTGCTTGTGTGCTGGGTCTAAAGGTAGATATCATCGTTAATGTATGTGAGTATCCCACAAAAAGATTGTGGCACAATAATTTGTACATACGCTATCAAAACGCTGATGAATTAACCCTTTGAGGGTCAAATTTTTTTTTCCGAATGCGACCCCCCAGGGTCGATTTTTATTGATGATTTAAATTCTTCGAACAATACAATATAGTTTTACAATATAGTTTTATTCGCCCGTTTTTTTTTTTTTTTCATACACGTGAATCTGCTGGTCAGCCTAAGCACCTAGCGCTTGTCGGCTGAGCTGGCAGCTGGTGGATACATCAGCGGTTACAAGGCTCAACGATACACAAAAAACCGGCTAGCAGGATCCCGTCCTGCGCGACATAAAAATAATAAAAAATAAAAAATAAAGAAAGGAATAAAAAAATGGAAAAGCAAGTATAAATTGACAAGCTGTGACAGGTAGACTAGATACATGATGTAAGAGTAAACATGGAACAGATCATGACCCTAAAGCCACACAGAATTGTCATTCTTGCATTGTTTCTAAGCACCACTTTCTTATCTGTTTCACCAGTGTTCTTCTTTTTACGATATTGCATAAATCGTCACTGAGATCGTTAAATACAGCTGGGACATAATACTTCCTCGTTTTTTTACCATAGTTTGTAAAAACTCTTGGCTTAACGTATCTCTCTGTTTTCCTTAGTGTCACTTCTTTGTGGACAGCTACCCTGAAATCACTTGCAAAATAGTGTCGCAGAACCACTGAAAACCGAAACATTTCCCTTACCTTGAGTATACCTAGTTTAGAGTATTTTTCTTTTGCAGAAGCCGTGTGTAAGACTGTTCCATAAGATAAACTATTTACTATTCGTTTAATAAGCTTATTAATAGTTTGCCTTTTGTGTTCTGAGCATGTGCCATATAATGTTATTCCATAGCGCAAAACAGACTCCACTAATGCTTTGTATATTGTAATTCTTAAATTGAGAGGACATTTCCCACGCAAATTATAAATTAAAGCTGCCATAGTTCGTAACCTTTTACGCAAGTGTTCCACATGATTATTCCAAGTTAGGTGTTCGTCCAAAAAAAGACCTAAGTATTTACTACTGAATCAGTCTGCAGGGGTTCACATTCACAAGTGCCGCAGGTAGATTTGTGCAAGTATAAGGGCCGGTCGAGGCTTACATGTTTGTGTGGATTTCGGAAACATAAAAATTTGGTTTTATGAGGATTGACAAAAATACAATTTTTCCCAAACCACTCCATGATTTTATGTATATCTTCTTGAAGGTGTGCGCATCCTCTCTCATATTCCGCGGTACCTAGAATAAGTGCGGTGTCATCTGCATATTGGAATATGTTGGAGTTCAGTTGTAAATTGCCCAACTCAGTGACATAAATGTTAAAAAGTATTGGTCCCAATGTGCTACCTTGCGGTACACCGTATTTTATTACTTTATAGCTACTGTATTCATTATCAATTCTAACGCACTGTAATCGATTGGAAAAATAGTTAGCAAAGAACCTGTTAAACGGACCTCTAAAGCCTAAACTATTAAGCTTACTTATCATTAGAGCGTGGTCTACAGTATCGAATGCCTTAGTCAGGTCCATAAAAATTGCTAAAGCGACAAGGTTGTTTTCAATAAGATTATGAACGTAATCAGAAAATTCTTCCAGAAGTGCGATTGTGTTTCTATTTTTTGTGAAACCAAATTGCGCTGGATTATGCAGAGAAAATTTCTCACAAAACGACTGCATCACATACGCAATGTGTTTTTCCATTATTTGCGCTATAGCGCACAAAATTGCTATTGGCCTGTAGTTGGTATAGTCGTCTCTTTTACCGCTTTTATAAACTGGCCTTATGATCGATATTTTTAGCTCTTGAGGTATAACGCCAGTTTCAAGTATGCCATTTAGTATCTTTAGCATTACTTCTTTCAGCTCATTGAAATGAATGTATAAATCTCGAAAACGCACTTTATCTATTCCTGGCGGCTTAACCAGTTTCATCTGTCGCATGATGCGCCAAAGATCCGTTTCACTTATAGGTGGTAGAAAGGCCGTGTGTGCGCATGCGCGTACTGGTTGTACACGTCAGAGTTACTGTCATTACTTTCTCTCAGTATTTCCGCAGCTGTTATGAATGTATCGTTGAACTTATCGCATATTGTCCGCAGGCTTTGGTTGGGAAAGTTTCTTTTAACCGTATCTTCGATACTGGCGTGTTTTGATCTGCCCATTAATTCATTTGCTATTTTCCATGTCATCCTCACGTCGTACTTGCTCACTGAGAATTGATGCAAGAAGTATCGCCTTTTAGCCTGTCGTATTTTTGCGGTCACAAGATTTCGTAGCATACGAAACTCTCTTCTTTTTTCGTCATCTTCTGGTTTTTTCCTGCATGTTTTCCAGGCCTGGTCTTTTATGTAGCAGAGGTTCATTATCTCATGAGTCATCCATTTATTATCGGGATTTCTTTGCTTCAATGTCACACATCTTGTAGATCGATCATATATATCTTGAAATATTTGCACTAGTTTATTGTATGCCTTTAAATGGTCAAGAGCTAATAGGGACGACCAGTTAGTCTTCTTGATCAATTCATCAACTTTTTTGTTGTCTAAAAGATCCCGTTTTACACAGCTCTCCTCGCCTTCGACATTTTTCTCTGAAAAGATAACAGCTACTATAAAATAGTGGTCTGCTAGTTTTAGATTGACCACGCCTGACCTATATGATTGTTTTGCCAGCCCAGAACGAACCTATTTCGAAAAAATATGGTCATACTTTTTTTAGAGTGACTGTAAAGTGAGGAAAAAATCGTTTGTGTTGTAAAATACACAATGTTTATTCATGAATAAGAAGATAAGCGCACTGGAAAATGATTGTGTGGACGTCTGGAAACCGAAACAAGTGAGAAGCCTTTGTCTGATCATCAACAAGGTGCAATGGAGCTTTTGTGCTCTCCAAAAAAGGAATTGCAAAAACGGCAGCATCGTTTGTGTATATACGCGCCTGCCTGGGAACAGGTGTAATCGCGCCACGGCGAGCGATAAACGATCGAGTAACAAGCGGTCACCCTTTGAGAGATTTCAAACCAGATAGGCGTCAGTTTGGCGCGTGCAACAAGCGGGATCTTCCGCAGGAGAAAACCATAACTTGCCGCTGGAGCTGCGCGCGCGCGTGCCCGGATGTGCAAGCGATAGCTGACGCGCCGTTGCCATCAAAGAAAAAAAAAAACGGTGAGGCACTGGCGCAAGTAAAAAATTCTGCGTGTTCTTGTCGAGTGGCAGCACATACCAAGCGAAAGAAATGATCGAAAGAGGCGCGCTTTTTAAATGTACAAGCGATACCGCACATGTACGTCATTGACCATTTTGAAGGTGCTCGCGGAGGACGTACATGTACATTGACATTGAAAGGGTTAAAGCAACCCACAGTAGGAAGAATAAAGTTGCACTTGATATTAGCCAAACACATTCATCAAAATAAAACGCACTCATGAGGATTTAGTGTTGTTTGAGACGTCGTTAAAACAGCCTAGACGTTGGATCGCAAAAATTGGACCACCTGAGAGACCCGTGTCTTCACTGCTGCTGTCATTTAAAAATGATCTTGCCGAGTCGACCAAAACGCAAATTTTGCGTCGTCTTATGAGGAAGTGCTAGGAGCACTTCAGGCTAGCTTCGATGATACCTCCAGTCAGTTTTATTTTTCCAGACTTCCCAATGCACCAAAAAATTGTCAAACCTAACAAATAGTTATAGTTCAGTCGTCATTTGAGACAGTGCATGATGTTGCTAGATGATTTCCAACGTAAAGGCGCGCGTAGAAACACTGTCAAATTGATTTCTACAGGTGAGGTGACGAAAGAGTTAAATAGGTTTGACGCAATTAGAAATCGAATTATGAAATCTTGCATTTAATTTTCCATATTCGTTGTATGCCACACCTAGGGTGCAATTACAGCAAAGACACTAGTGCGGGGGAGCCTCCGATTTATGCCTGACCTAATGACGAAGGGTCGCAACGGCACTGTTTGCACAAGCGGAAGGTTAACTCTATAACAGGGCCTGCGGGCAGTGTATGCTATGCGCTCAGCCGCGCTGACAGCCATGCGCTGCTGTGGCCAGAGAGGCGTGCCAACCTGCCCCCACTTTCTCTCCCTCCCGTCGGTTGCACTTGATTGTGTTACCGCGAGCCCGCTCCCTTCCTCCCGCGTTCCCCTGCTTTCCCCTGAAAACATGAAGCATTTAGATAGATCATTTACACTACATTAGTTTGTACTATAGTGTTCCAAAATGTCTACGGTATTCAAAGTTAACTGACAAGCTTTAGCGACATTTTTAACAACTTAGCAGCAAAATTTAGCAGAAATTTAGCGACTTTTATTGTGTCACTTTAGCGACATGCTTCAGAAAATTATGACAACACTGCCCGTGACCCCATGTACATTATATTGCACATTACTTTCAGTCGTTTTCAATGCTGCAATAGTCTTTTTTTTATTGCGATAGTGTGCCTTTTGGCATAAAAATATTGACAAGTATAGATACACGCCGGATTCAAGTAGTTGCTCTCATGAAGACAAATTCCTTTGTCGGAATGATGGCTCCAGTGGCATCCCTTGTTTGACATCCCCTGTTGGTCGCTTAATAACAGGCCCTAGTTCAGGTATTGCCACTTTCAACTTACTGCCACACCAAGCACGAACCATGATGGGCAAAACTCTGCCGACTTCATGCTTTCTGAAATGATTCCTCAGCCATTGTTTGGTTCAAGCTTTTTCCTTATCCTTCATTCGATTCTTTTTGATGTATACTTCTCCCTAAAATTATTTTTGCAGTGCCTTGGTAATGAGGGCAGCAACAAACAAATACACAAATAATATTTGAAAATAATTGATCATTCAATTCTTGTTAGACCTGAACTCATACTTGATCATTATCAGAGCGAACATTCAAGGTGGTCTCGGCTTGAGTGTAGAGTGCCGGTAATGAAAAATCGCACAATTCAAATTGACGGATCATTCGAACTGATCGGTTGGTCTCTGCACAGTTGCGCATATTTGAATAGGGAGAACTTCCATGAATTAGAATTCGAAAATCTCTGCAACGGTTATTTTGCGCAAAATTTATCGCTCCTAGAAACTGCCTTTCTGGCAAACCTCAGCCAACGTCCAATACACTGCAATGATTTGTAACATGGAAAATGAGCCTTTTACCTTTGCTTGACACATGATGCATTGTCCACAATGATTGCACTACTTCTCCATGGAACGGGGGTAAGGTGCCGCACTATCAACGTTTTAGCATACAGTCTACGGTTTAGCATTCTACGGTTTAGTGGATATGCAAATTAATGATGCAGTGAAGAATTAGAATTTTAAGGCATTCTGCATTGCCAACGAATGACCAGTGCTAAATGCTGTGGGGCCATCTGATAGGCACGTACTAGTTTGTTGGGCCCGCCATTGGAATTATCCTTCTCTTTGCATTCCCAGCTCAAATTAGCTACACTTTCTCGGTAATCTAATTCCCGAGACAGTTCTTCCAAAAATGCATGGTAAGGCAATTGTGCTCTGTGGTACGGTTCAGTTGCTGACCGATAATTCAGACAGCTCTGCGGAAAATTTTGCACACCTTACAGCACGCCATTTATTAATCTGGACTCTGTCCTGCTCTGCCTGCATGATTATGTGCCAATTCGGCTACTGGGTGGACCATGTCAAGCAGATAAGTGACATTTTTGTTTTGATACATCTCTGGCACCTCCTTGAAACCGAAAGTAGCAAAGCCTAGTTGCCTAGCCAATTGAGTCATATCTGACTGCGCCCAAACCACGGCACAAGCCAAGCAACGCCACTAAGTAAAGAACTGCATTTGCGGTTTGTCGTGAGAGTTCTGCACGACTAGATTTGTTGTTTCGCATACTAAATTGTGACACGGTCTTAGGTCATTCCTTGACTGCTACAGTTAAACCTGGATATAGCGATAATTGACAAATTCCCGGAAAACTTCGTTATAAAGAGGATTTCGTTATATGCAGGTTCGGTAGGAAAATTCGAAAAAGAAACGCTTACCATATTTGCTCGATTCTAACGCGCCCTCGATTGTAACGCGCACCCGTTTTCCGTGACCAAAAAAGAGAGGGAAAAAAATCCTTTACAGTACCGCGCACCTCATGCTTTCATACAAAATTACAACTGTCGCTCAAGATTTACTCCCAATACACCAAAGTTACGATGAGCAAAAAAGTCCCAGTTTCGCCCGAAAGGTGCAGCATCGATTGCGACAGCCAATTAGCAGACAGCTGTACGAAGTAAGGATAGTAGTTTTATCGGCCGTATGAACTTGTAAACATTCGCTGTTTAACTAAATTGGTAGACTAATGCCCAAGCACACGTACTACAGCACATGGTCGAAGCTACGGGAGCTAGACTCGGAGTGCATAGGAGGCAGCCATATTGAAATGCCGCTGGTGATGTGCTAGCGCAAATTTAGGGTTGTACTCGATTCTAATGCGCAGGAAATTTTTAGACCCGTTTTATCAGGAAAAAAGTCCATGTTAGATTTGAGTAAATACGGTAAGTAAGCAAAACGGTAACAGACGACGGAGCTCACCCAAAACATTTATTTCGTGGTAAAAAGAACTGCGCGATTTTGCTTTGTTGTTTGTTCATGATGGACGGCAGCACTGACCGTTCGTACGACATCAGTGAGCACAATGATGCTCCTTCAGCTTAAGGAAGCAGTGGGATCAGGTTTGAATGAACGGAGGGGGAAGGTCACGCCCGCGGCGGCAAGATCACCGGGCCGGGGGATGCAGGCCCGCCTCGCGCACGCTCGCATGCGCGCACACGTGTGCCCACTCTCTCCTCGCAGTTGCCGTGAATTCGAGCGCACCAAGCGCAACGCCACCGCTTTGCATTTCGTCGCAGCGGAGAAGGTGCTTCCAGTTGCTGTTCATGCAAAAATGACAAAATTTGTGCGAAATCTCTTGCTTGTCGGCGGGGAAAAATCGTTATTTCGAGGGGGTCTCCCGCTGCCACTTCGTTACGTAGAGGTTTCAATACATGTGCTTCTATGGAGTAATGGTGGGGAATAGAAAAACTTCATTATATCCAGGAACTCGTTATATGGAGGTTCGTTATAAGCAGGTTTAACTGTATTACAATTTTTTGTTGATCGCATTCGTCAAGCAACTTGAAACGGCGCCACTTCTACACTCGATGTCGCTGTTGAAGAGAAGAGCAATTCAGTGAGGGAACTACTGGAAAATGACTGTTGCGAAGAAACCTGCCTTTATAAGGCTATCAGAGCATGGTCGCTCTCTATTTTAATGGCAGGTGGTACATGCATTGACTGTACTTTAATCTATCTGTAGCGACAGCCATGACAGTGGTCAAAATGCAGACTGACGAGGTCTCATGCAAACGTGTGTGTGCAGTATTGTTGAACAGATTTTTTAGCAGCTTATGAAATACTTATTTTCTGACCAATTCTTTATTGTGGACTCTGTTCATTCTGACTTTTAGGCAGTCCCACCCCCCTCCCGCCAAACCTGAATTACCAGTCTGCGATTGTATCGCATGCTGTACCACACACGTTGTTGAATGTGGTATTCAAACGACTCTTTTGTTTGAACACTGTCTTATTCGAATAATTTCCTTCCACTCTATTTGCTTAGTAGCCTTTTCTGAATTCTTGCAGCCAAGAAGTTGGACTTGAAGAAGGTCGAAGTAGACGAGGCAACCTTCCGCTGGGAGCTGAATGAAGACCAAATGGCAACTGACAAGCTGTCGGACGGCATCCGCAAGTTTGCTGCCGACGCTGTCAAGCTTGAGAACATTCTCCGCGAGAAGCTCAAGTGATGGAAGTTCGTTGATCAACGAACTTCGCATTGGACAATGCTTCAGTGCCGTCATCGTTTGTCGGCTTGGTTTACCTGTTGTCACACCCACTCCCCCCTCTTCCCCACTTTTTTCGCACAATGTGTGCCCTTGTGGTGATATGTTGGGAGCAAATTTCAAGACGCAATATTTTTAATGTGACTTTTGACTATAGAGAGTTTTGATATGAAAAATTAAAACAACTTTTCGCATTATAACATGGCGAGAGATGTTTTGTTTGTAGAGAATAAACATATGTTTTTTTGTTGGCTGAAATGCGCTTGTAGGGCCTCTTAATAACATGCTGTTTCATCACCCATCTGATGGAGTACTGAATGTGATTTCCACTGTTGCATTTTGCACAGATCATCATCATCAGCTTATTTTTATGTCCACTGCAGGACGAAGGCCCCTCCCCGTGATCGCCAATTACCCCTGTCTTGTGCTAGCTGATTACAATTTCCACCTGCAAATTTCCTAATTTCATCACCCCACCAAGTTTTCTGCCATCCTTGACTGCACTTCCCTCCTCTTGGCACGGATAGTTATCCCTTACTCTGATAACATTGTTCTGTCAGTATTTCATTTTAAAAGCTTTAGCACCATCCGTGTCAAACCATTATCAATAGTGATGAGACCCATACAACCCCTCATCACTCCTTATCAACTCGTTGACTGCTTATCTGTCTGTGTCGTGCGACGCGAAGCGCATGACCCCTCAGAGACAGGTGACATTTCGGTCAGTAAAGGAATGCCCCCAATGGAAGGCGCATTTCGCAACCACCGAAAAGCATTGGGGATGTGGAGTTTTCGGCATTAAATTTGGCATGTTTGGCAGCTTCGATGTCGTTGGATAGCATACGAGGGCTTATTAGCCACATCTGCTCTTCTAAGTTCATGTGTTGTGTGATGCCATCGCCCCCCCCCCCCCCTAAAAAAAAAAAGGTGTTCCACATCCACGCACCATGGCTTTGAGTGGCGCTGGCTAACACATCCAGGGCTAGACCTAGTAAACACAAATACTGAAGTTAGTGATAGCCGTAGCACAAATGGTAATGCAATGCATACGTAATGCAGAGGTTGTGGGTTCGGCACCCACTGGTGGCACGTTATCTTTTTGCACACTTTTTTTTCCCTTTTCTTTATTGTTTTCTGCATTTCAGTTTCAACCGCAGCTAATTTCCCTGATGCTTTCCTTGGCTTCATTGTTGGTTCTATGTGGTCATGATATACATAAAGAAGCCAACAACAGACACCAAGAACAACATAGGGGAAATTACGTGTACTTATTGAAAATAAAGAAATGATAAATTAATGGAATATAAAGTTTCTTGCATAACGAGTCTCTAATCCGGCTACATTGATGACTTCAGGTAGCATATGTAGGTTTTTTGACCAGCTGCCTGCACCGAAAAAGATCATGTACTCGTGACGCCTGTGGCAGAAAGGATGTCCCACATCCGCCGCCAAGGTTTGCGAGTAGTGGCACTGGCTAACACTCCTAGTGTTCGTTGTAGTAGTAAAAACAAACGTAAATACCCCAGAAAGTGGATGGGGAAAATGGCGCCACGGTAGCTCAATGGTGAGAGCATCGCTCGCGTAATGTAAAGACGTGGGATCATTCGCCACCTGCAGCAAGCTGTTTTTTTCACCGACGTTCATTTCCATTAATTTATAATTTCGTTAGTTTCAATAAGTAAGTACACGTAATTTCCCCTATGTTGTCCTTGGTGTCTATGTTTGTTGGCTTCTTATATGATTAATAAAAATCGGGCCCCTCAGTTCCCTTCTTCTCGGTCATATATATATATATATGTATATAAACACACGCGCGCTCTTGTAAGCTCGCCCATCCCATCTCTACCATGGACTGGCTTCCCACACTTCATTCACACATACACTTTAATGCACTTTGACACTCCTAATGCGCGTGCATTAAAAAATGCAGAAGAATAATAAAAGGCGATCCTTGTGGGTGCTTCTGGTGAGGTGCCTAATTACGTTGATTGTTCCGCTTCTCAACCGTTATTGCAGCAAGCTGACATGTGGCTTTCCAGTCAGCACGGGGACTTGAAAGTTACCAAGGCATCCGAAATCTACCAACAAATACATAAACAAGTCACCGCACTTCAGCGTTGCAGTGCATTAGATTCAGGGTCACAGTTGGAGTCATGGACACTAGCCGGACCTGGCCGACCGAATGGCTTATGCATAATCTTTACGTGACACCCCACCAACCTTGCTTCCTTCTGACCCCCGAGCTCTCCTACAAGCCCAGAAGTCGATTCTCCGACGGGACACTCATGCACTCAACCTGAACACACTAAACGCTTGTCTACTTCCTTCCCGGCAACCTTTCCCTGGTGCAGGAAGTCGATTTTTGGGGGCTTCGGGCAGTGGTAGTCCTTACAATTAATGTGACATCAGAATCTGCAAGTGAAGATTCTGGAACGTGTCTAAAGTTCCCGGCACCTGTGTATACCGTGGACATTCGTCACCTTTTGTGGATGTGTCCTGGTATACTCGGGATAGTAGGCGCAAGATGCTCAGGGAGGTTAAACTAAAGCCCTATTTTGAAAGCAATCATCTTGCGGGCTAACGGGACGGACGGACGGACGGGTTTCCTCATTGGGTAGGCATAGAAATGCTTATGCATTTAAAACTATGGGGACACGTAAACAATTCCTATGATGTGTAAATGCGAGAGCATTACTTGTCGATAAGTGTGTCGGTCAGCGGTGCATTCTGCAGATGCCGAATACCCGTCGGCGAACGGACAACTAATCCACTAACTCATGGCTGCAGTACCTGCATCAAATAAAGCTGTATGCATTTATTTTATGCCGTTTTACTTTTACAGCGAAGCTGTCTATGGCTAGGGTTCTATGCATTTTTTTGTGTCCGTCAACAGATCTGCGTGTGCAAAAACTCGGCTCCTGAATTTGATGGAAAATCGCTTGATTCTATGCAAAAGCTTATAGGTCTCATGACTTGGATATGCATTTTCAGTAAATTCAATAGGCACCATTTTCAAGATCAGTAGACTCTCGGATAGATAAGGATTTCAGAAAGATTTGCCACTGTGCGACCTGCGTTGGCCATGTGTACGCTCGCACAGCCCTCTCTTTGTTGTCGTTCCAAGCGGTTGTGTGCCTAGTTTCCTTCCACTCTCCCGGCATGGTGGTCCCGTCATGCGTGTATAGTTTCCTTCGGCTCCCCGAGCTGGCGGTAGTCTTCGACGCGAATGTATGCCGCTGATCAAGACCGCCGCTCATCATAAAAGCGTGTGTGCGTGTGTCTACGGGATGACCGCTGGCGCCGCTCAAGAGATCAAATTTGCTCATACCTTTGATCTAAGTTCTGTCACCTCTAAGTCGTCTCCTTAACTGCTTCGCTAGTAATCCATGTTCACAGCAGTGGAATGGCGTGTGATTTTTTTCCCACTACGTATGCCTTCGAGGCAAATCCCCTGAACTAAATAAAATACATGCAGAATCTCCTGTAGGAGTTACCTAAATGATGCGTGAGCATTGCTACTAATCGTCTCCTGTTTCGTCGTTGTAGGCTGCTGTGTTTGGTAAAATTGCGAGAAACCACGAATGAATCGTGAAACGGAGAAGCGCGGTTGCCACACCGAAATGTTAACTGAGAACACCAGCATGGGAGACGACGAAGAGGCAAGTAGTAGCAATGTTCACTCTTGTTATATAATGGTGCGTTTGGATGGTGCTGCTGCTTCATGGAAGATGAGCATTGGCCGATGCGTGCTGAAGTACGTGATGTAATTGAACAGTGTCACGTTTGGCAGACCTTGTGCTTAGACGTGGTCGACGACACTGCCTCCTCCATAGGTCGACGCACTCACTCGTGAGTACACTCACTCACACTCACTCACACTCATTTCAAAGGCGTGAGTGCGAGTGAGTGCCAGTGAGTGTGATGGAAGTGAGTGCCAGTGAGTGGCAGTGAGTGTGAGTGCAGGTGAGTACGAGTGTGAGTGAGTACCAGTGAGTGTGAGTGCCTGTGAGTGGAGGTGTGTGAGTGGAGGTGAGTGTGAGTGCGAGTGAGTGCCAGTGACTGTGAGTGGAAGCGAGTACCAGTGAGTGTGAGTGGAAGTGAGTGAGAGTGAGTGCCAGTGAGTGCCGGTAAGCGTGAGTGTGAGTGGAGGCGAGTGTGAGTGAATGCCAGTGAGTGTGAGTGGAGGTTAGTGCCAGTGAGTGTAAGTGGAGGTGAGTGCGAGTGAGTGCCAGTTAGTGTGAGTGGAAGTGAGTGCCAGTGAGTGTGAGTGGAAGCGAGTGAGAGTGAGTGCCTGTAAGCGTGAGTGGAGGTGAGTGTGAGTGAGTGCCAGTGAGTGTGAGGGGAGGTGAGAGCCAGTGAGTGTGAGTGGAGGTGAGAGCCAATGAGTGTGAGGAAGTGAGTGTGAACGTGGTGGTGGGGGGGGGGGGGGGGGGGGGGCTGGGTCGTCTTGCTCCGGCGGCGGCCGCGTGGGTGTCGTATCTCGACAGCGATCTGCGACGTGGAAAAAGTGCGCGCCTGCGCGCGCCTCCTCTTCAAAGCGATTTGTGACGTGAACTAGTTTCACTAGAGCCGGTAACTTCGTCGTTTTCGACGTTTAGTTTGCTTTGAAGCGAGAGGCGGCAAGAAGTCAAGCGCCTCCTTACTCCAGCGTTCTGACCAGCGAGTTTTCGCGGTCATTGAGCGATATGCGTTCATGTTTACCTGTGCGCGCGTGACACCGTGCTGTCTATTTAGTTAGTATGGGAATGTTTACAAGATTATACGGCCCATTAAACTACTATCTACTGATTTGCTATCGCATCGAAGCTTCACCTGTCGGGCGAAACTGCGACATTTTCTTTAATACCCAAGGAATATGTATGGCGGAGCGCTGATGGCAGACATATCCAAATCATGACCGGCAAATTTTGCCAGACTTCCATTGATGAAGACCTTAATACCGTGTGATTTGCTACACCTTCGCTGGTCATCCGCCTTCAGAGGGTGGATGGCTCCTCAGTTTTCTTCCTGCTTCCCTATAACGTACACGTACAGGCACCTTATATCAACAGCAGAGCGGCAAGAGGGACTAGCCAAGTTAGCACAGAGTAACAGATATGCACGCTCGCATACATGAAAAATCGAAGATGCAATGATAGATACCGCATTGTTCTGCCTTGTATGTTTTTCGGCGTTAAGTGGTTTACTAGTACTATACGGACAGTCATCTCTCCCACATTCCCGCTCTTTTGGCTCAATTGACCGAAGGGACGTAGCGACATGGCGGCACATGCAATGCCAATGACAGAGAGATGGACAGAGAGAGGTTGGGCTTGACGTCAATGTTTATGTCACCATGAATAAATTGAAACAAAAACTTTAGTCGTGCTAGTTTTGCTCTACTTTGCAGTGTTAAACCATCTCTCTTTATTAATTCAGTCAATGAATTCGTTAACTTGTACTTATTAAAACAGAACCTTATTGCCTTCCTCTGCTCCCCTTCCATTCTTGCAATGAGTTTATTTGTGTACGCGGAAACCAAACAATATTGGCGTGCTCCAGCACTGTTCGAACAAGCATTTTGTAGGCAAGCAAATTTTATCGGGGGGCGCAAGACGAAGGTGTCTTCTCAAAAAAGAGTCGTTTAGTGCTCAGCATGTACATTGATTCCACTTGAGTTATTTTGTTAACATGGCTTTCCCATCGGAGAGCGCATGTTAAGTGACACCTAAATATTTACGCTGAAATGCACAAGTGAGAGGTGTGTGAGAGTGAGAGGTGTGTCGCCAGAGCCCAGCCGCTCTCAATAAACGTCGTCAGCCCCTTTTAAAGACGCGTGGCAATATTCCCTGGTGTATTAAGAAAATGTCGCAGTTTCGCCCGAAAGGCGAAGCTTCGATTGCGATAGCAAATTAGTAGAGAGCTATACGAAGCAAGGATAGTAGATTAATGGGCCGTATAAACTTGTAAACATTCGCCTACTAAATGGACAAGCAAGGTGTCACGTGCGAACAGGTAAACATAACGCATCTCGCTCGATGACCGCGGAACTCGCTGTCAGAACGCTGGAGTAAGGAGGCCGCGAGCGAATTGACCTTCGTGCCGCCTCTCGCTTCAAATCGAACTAAACGTCGAAAACACGGCGCATACGGAGTTACCGTCTCTAGTTGAACATAGTTCACGTCGCAAATCGCTTTGAAGAGGAGGCGCGCGCGCGCGCCCTTTTTCCACGTCGCAGATCGCTTTCGAGATACGACACCCACGCGGCCGCCGCCAGAGCAAGACGACCCCCCCCCCCCCCCCCCCCCCCTCCCAATGCCTGACGCGCGACAGAAGCAGCGCGCTGATTCCGCTCCGCCTTTTCCCTCGCGCGCGTGAGATTGAGCAGCAAGTGTCGGCTGACCCTCCCAAGCTTGCACTCGCACCCGCAGCATACCGCCGGCACGCTGCGACGATTTTACCGTGTTTGGACCTCATACGGAACCTCACAACGACGTCCACGACCACGACAGAAGTTCGCTTGGAGTGTCCATATAATTGCTATCGCAATATAATATATTCGCTCATCTCATTATAAATTGTCTCACTCATGCCTGATCCTCGGATTATTGCGATTTTAGTGAGTGGTTTCTACCTTGGCGTGCACAATCTGCTAGTGCGATAAGTCATCACCGCGAGTGAGCTTGTGCACACAACGTGCCTCCATTTTTTCGCAAGCAAGGTGAACTGATATCACCTCTGCTTATCGTTCAAGCACTCACCACGTTAACACTCACTTCCACTCACAACCACTCACTCATGTTCACACTCACCTGCACTCACACTCACGTTCACACTCACCTCTACATACCCATAAGCCCTCACGCCGTTCACACTCAGCTCCACTCACACTCGCAGGCACTCCCACGTTCACATTTACTTCCACTCACACTCATTGGCTCTCACCTCCACTCACACTCACTGGCATTCACCTCCACTCACTCACACTCACTGGCACTCACTCACACTCACCTCCACTCACGCTCACTGGCACTCACTCGCCCTCACACCCACTGGCGCTCACGCGCACTCGCACTCACTTCCACTCACGGTCACTGGCACTCACTCGCACGCACCTCCACTCACACTCACAGGCACTCACTCGCACTCGTTCTCACCTGCACTCACACTCACTGCATAGCACTCACTCGCACTCGCACTCACCTGCACTCACACTCACTGGCACTCACTCGCACTCGCACTCACCTGCACTCACACTCACAGGCACTCACTCGCACTCGTACTCACCTGCACTCACACTCACTGCGTGGCACTCACTCGCACTCACCTGCACTCACACTCACTGGCACTCACTCGCACTCACTCACTCACTCACCTCACTCACTCTCGCACTCGCACTCTGCACTCACACTCACAGCACTCACTCGCACTCACCTGCACTCACACTCACTGCACTCACTCGAACTCGCCGCACCTCCACTCACACTCACAGGCACTCACTGGCACTCGTACTCACCTGCACTCACACTCACTGCATGGCACTCACTCGCACTCGCACTCACCTGCACTCACAGGCACTCACTCGCACTCGCACTCACCTGCACTTACCCTCACTGGCACTCACTCGCACTCACCTGCACTCACACTCACTGGCACTCACTCGCACTCACCTGCACTCACACTCACAAGCACTCACTCGCACTCACACTCACTGGCACTCACTCGCACTCACCTGCACTCACACTCACTCGCACTCACCAGCACTCACACTCAGTGGCCCTCACTCGCACTCGCACTCACGCCTTTGAAATGAGTGCGAGTGAATGTGAGTGAGTGCGCCGACCTATGCACTGGAACGCGATAGCATTCAAAGATCCCTGACTACTACTCATGGTTCCCGACGACTGCAGCTTATGCAACCGTAATGGTTACTGGCAAACACTGGCGGCGAACGCTATGCATGTAGGCGAGGTTTCTGGTGGAAACGCGGCCTCTTGCGTGGGCCGATCCCGGAAAATGTGCACAACCGCGCAAAAGAAATTACATCATTTTCAGGTTTCCGTATTTCTTTCACACTTTTAATATTTCAGTCTGAAAAGATTTAACATAAAAGGCATGCGCTGTGGATGTTTTGTTTCATGAAATCTGTTTGTGGATTGTCATTCTCAAAATTCCGAGGAATAGCTTTGCCAAGAATGCAAGACAAGGTATGAGCAACATTAATGATAGAATGGTGTGGCATACCTAAACGTGGTTGGGGATGATTTTCTCTGCCGCGGGCGCCAATGCCGACGCCGACGTCGGTTTTTCTGCGACACGGGGCTCTAAACGCTATCGCGACTGGCCACTCGAGGCACTTTGCGTGTATTCGCTTGCTTCTTGGAGCCGCTTATTGACCCTTTTCGCGGCGATCCCGAGGGAACTGCCATGTTTGATCACGTGGTGACGCGCCCATTGCTTCCCTCAACTGCCTCCGTTGCCTTCGTGTTTACAATGGAAGTGTATGAAGCCGGCGCAACTTAGAAAACCTCTCTTTTTGGAGATATCGTAGACGGTGACTAGGTGGACGACACGAAGCTTTGATCACAGCTTCAGAGAACATGCAAAAGCGCTTTCGGAGCTGATTAAGCTATGTCCAAACGGCGTAAGCGGGGCTAAATATGTATTCCAAGCTATCCAAGCATACCGCTCATTAATTCAGTGAGGATTAGTGTGTTTTGCTCTTTCTTCTTTATTCGGCAAATATTTTGAAGCAGTGGCTTGTCAGTTTCTGACTCAGTGAAGTTCCTCGGTGCGGCCACTGTCTGATTATTTTCTGCCTAATCGCTCGCAGGTGTGCTCAGTTCCGATAAATTTCTTCTTGCTGCGCACAAGGCTTGAAACGTAGCGGTTTTGTACATTGTGATGCCTTGTAGCAAATATATATTCCAGTTAGTAACTAGCTTGCTCTTGTGGGCCGTCACGAAACATTCAACTTCGACCAATCATGCGCCATCGGTGTCATCATCATCATTATCATCAGCCGTATTCATGTCCACTGCAGGACGAAGGCCTCTCCCTGTGATCTCCGCTTACCCCTGTCTTGCGCTAGATGATTCCAATTAGCGCCTGCAAATTTCCTAACTTCATCGCCCCACCTAGTTTTCTGCCGTCCTCGACTGCGCTTCCCTTCTCTTGGTATCCATTCTGTAACTCTAATGGTCCACCGATTGTCCATCCAACGCGTTACATGGCCTGCGCAGCTCCATTTCTTCCGCTTAATGTCAACTAGAATATCAGCTATCCCCGTTTGTTCTCTGATCCACACCGCTCTTGTCCTCTCTCTTAACGTTAGGCCTAACATTTTCCGTTCCATATCGCTCTTTGTGCGGTCCTTAACTTGTTCTCGAGCTTCTTAGTTAATCTCCAAATGGTTCTTCAGATATATATCTCCACAATCAGCTCGCTTGCGAAGAAGTGCGCTAAAAATACCTGTATTTTCAGCGGGGCTATGCTTAAATCCATAGGGCCACTGTCCCTGTGGCCACGGAGATACCGACCTTGTGGCCCGCAAAAAGAATTTCCTCAATAATAGGCCATTTGCTTTCTTCTGTTTTCTCATATTTTGTCTGCCCTGCTCCTGCTGATCGATCCCATTGGGCACGCTTCCTGAAAATGTTTGGAGAATATTATCAGCTGCTAGCTCACAGTCAGGGTGATATTTAGTATTTTCGTGTGTGTGAAAGATTGCGAGCGCGTGCTTTCGTTTGTGGAACGGCTTGGACACGAGGGCTCCTGCGCACGCATGTTGGCCCAAGTTTATAAGAGCATTAACCCCATAAAGTTCCAGAATTGAAAATAATTTAAAGCACACCTTTGGAACTGTCAGTGCACCTTTCGCGTCAAAAGTTTGAGAACTTTATACCCATAAAGTTTCGTAATTAAAATCCATGCGCTCTGTTGATTCCGCAGCCAGCGAGATGCCGCAACGCGCCCGCTTGCTACCGAAAAGCCCTTGAAAGTTTGTGCTCGGATGGGGCTCCCTGCGTTACGTGACTCCAGGTGCAAGGGCGCTGACACGAAATCCAGCCCGAGTTCGGAATGTTCGTGCCGAAATGTCTTTTCGAGCGTGAAAAAGACAATGTAGGCAGAATCCAGAATGATTACCGGCGTCGTTGGTAGTTTTGGTCGGTGGTGCATGCCGGCACGAAAAAATTTCGGGGCTGAAGCCCCCCTCCCCACCCTGGCTACGCCCCTGGCTGTTATTGTTCCGCAACAATCCTCTAGCACATAACCACAACTGAAAACGATTGCTTCTAAAAATACCGTAATGCCACAAATGTCGTAAACTGAGCTACTATGGGATAAATAGTGCTTTGTGTTCCGCGATTTTCATGTCGTCAGGATGCCCGAGCGGTTTGAGGCGCCGCGTTCAGGTTGCAGTGCGGTCTTCCGGGTGTGTGTTCGAATCCCACTTTTGACGATACTTTTCTTTTTCAATTTAAAAACTTGTTTTTGCATTTTGTATGAAGACGTCCGGCCACCGGCGATGGGAGCGTCCGCTCTTGCGCAAGCGGATACTGCTATAGTTTGTGCGCCGGTGCCGCGGCGGAAGCCGCGGTGCCGGGTGCCGACGTGAAGTGGTGGTCGTTGGGGTGTTGCGGAGCGCAGCGTAGCAACACCCCAAATAAAAAATACTGCTCCAGTCAGGTAGACTGCTCCCTCCCTGACAGTGAGATTATATTTGGATCATGAAAGCAGTGATGCGTTTATATAGGAATAGCATCGATCCCTTCACAGCAGCCAAAGTTGTGCTATTTTCGAATAGTTAAGGGCACCAGTTGTACCTAGGCGTTCCCTATATTTTAGGCAGAGAAATACCCAAGTGCCTAGCCCACTTGGTCATGTGACTTTTGCAACCACGTGACCCGAGGATCGCTCTCCTCTGTTTGCCGCGACGCGCTGAGGAGACGTATTGCGCACGGCGCGCCGCCGTGAGCGCCATCTCGTTTCTCTAAAACAAACTACTCCGCGAAAAGCGTCAATACGCGACACACTCTTGTGAACGCGGTTGATGAAAATGCATTTACGCGACGGATTGGTTAACAGCATGTAGGTATTTATGCTTGGGCAGTTTTGACGACTTGAGCAAACTTTGAAATTGTGTACAGTTAGTTCTGAGTTAACGCACAGTAAATGTTGCGTGTGTCTGTAGCGCCACTGCGCTGTGAACATCCTTGAAAATAATATTCTACGAAAGCTTGAAGTTAAGCGTCAGAGAGGCGGACACACGGTGTATTCGATAGAAAAAAAAACCGGTATTGCTTCGAACGTAAGGAATAACACACACAGGGCAGCATCACGCTGATCAATATAGACAACGCGAAATATATATATATAAAAAGGGATGCCACGCGGCGTTTATGAAATGAAATAAAACAAGGCGAACGGCGGTACCGCAGTCTCACAATCACAGGCAGAAGCTGGTGAGAGATTCCCACTTGTAGAAAAATATTTCACGTGGTAGCCACAATAGTCGGTTGAATGTACTCATATATCCATGCAAATTGGAACACAATGGCTTTTTGCAGTTGCGTCGGTTCTACTCTCGTTGCACGAACGTGAAAGTACGTAGCATCGACACAGACATTTCTCACTTATTTGCCCTCATATAGCGCTGCGACATACTTAAGAGTAATGCCATATATTAGGAAAGCGTCGGAGAGGCGGAGACAAAAAACGCACATGAGGTTCACAGTGACGTAAACGGCCGGTGTTGAGTCATTTTTAACTAACGACGCTTATTTATTAGTGTTGCTGCCTAAAAGACTGTGCACTTTTCTTCCGGGTTCAGCGGGTCTCCAGTGGGGCAGCTGAAGGCCTCGCGGAAAGCCGGCACGTTCCGAGCAGCGGCGTTGCATTCGTTGCCCAGAGGTTCCGAGAATCCGCGACACTTGACGAAGCACCACGACACGAAAAACAGCTGCGTCGCCGTGAAGTTGCCCGCAAGGGTGTCATGGGAGCCCCGTGCTTCGTACGCATGCGTCACGACGTCCAAGGACGTCAAGTCAGCCAGCGTCGCCCACGGATTTCTGCGACTCGAGTTCCGGGCACACGTCAGGGCGTCCCGGACGGTTCCACCAACCGTTGCGTTTGCAGCCGCATAAGGCATCAGGGCCAGTTCGGCGAACGTCAACGCCACGACTGTCCCGAACGCTCCGTACTTGACGGCGTCCGCCAAGTACTCATCGTAGAGAGGAAAGGAGAGCGCGTACGGTGCGAGGACGATGTCGCCGTCCCAATACGAGTGGAGAGACAACTTGTTGATGGCGTGGGAGCCGAGCTTGCGCGGCACGCTGGCCCATCCATGAAGTCTCCTCGCTTTGAGTGCGGCCTGCCAGTTTCCCGCAAGGGACACGTTCATATCGGGCAACAGCGCGTTAGCCGCTTTTCTTGACTCCTCAGTCTTGGGAATCGTTTGGTTCAGGACACTCATTACGGTTTCCAGAGAGTCCCACTGAATCCCCGTCGATGCTTGGGAAGAGTGCGGTTCTATCGCGGAAAGGCGAGCAGCGAATTCGCTTCTGATGGCCACGAGAATGCGCTCCACGTCCCGAGAAACGTCCGGCGAGAAAACCTGGGCGTTGTACGGCACGAACAGGTAGTCCCCGATGAACCTGTAGACGAGCGCGTAACAAAAGCGTCCCTGCTCGTATTTTATCGTGTCTCCGTTCGCTGTACCGTAGGAGTTGAAGACGAGAGCTCGGTTGGCGAATAGACTGGTATACCTCACTGCCATCCACGAGACGAAAGCGTGCGTGCTGGCTTCGCCCCACCGGTTCCACAGGTATAAGAATGTCCTCACGTACCTTATATTGAAAGCCTGGAACTTGACCACTGAGGTGACGTTCAGTTCCGCGAGACGCTCTCTCCACTTTCCTTCATCTAGTACGATAGACACCGGTCCACGCACCAGTACAGGAGTCATGGCCTTGACGAGTGGACGAAAGAATTTATTCTCAAAATTGATTGCTTCTTCAAACGTAGCTGTTCCTTTCGCGTCGCCCTCGGCAAAGTGCGTTTTGAGGTAGTCGAAACTCTGCCGCCACGCATGGAGATCGTGGAGCCGTTGCCGCTCTCCAATGGCCAACTTGAAAGAGTAAGGCACGTCCATCCACACTATTTTCTCGTGCGTTAAAACTTGAAAGACCACGGCCCAGTCGAGTTCGATGCTCAAACGAGCAGTGTGCGAAGAACGTCGGGTGCCGCGGATATCCGAGGCCACACGACGCCCGCCCGAAGAAGGTGCTCGCGGACCACTGGTAACTCGTCGCGCTCGCCTCGCCACACGTCGTCGCAGGAGCGGTAGAAGAGGCTGATCTTCTGCGCCATGCTCTGGTCAGGGTGGGCGGGGCTCCTGCCCTTGCGAATGACTTTCGTCATCGCGTCCACCGCATTGATGGCCACTGCCTTGTAGACCGAGTGCTTCTGTTGGAACCGCCAGCCGCTACATACATAGGCGTCGAAGTCGCTGCACGGATCGACAGACTGATTTACACTATAGGCGATGAGCTTGGCGAACTCGCTGCAAGCGGTGGTGGTGCACAGCGCGAGCTTCTGGGGACTCCACCGGCTGAAGAGGACAAAGAGCACCAGGACGCAAACGCCGAGCAGAGTCGCCGCGACGGCTGCCAGAACAGTGGTGACACGGAGCGCCGAACGCTTCTGCTTTGGAGGCGAAGTAATCAGGCGCGCGTAGAGGGCCCTGGGTGACTGCGACAAAAAAAAAAGACAGATCTTGAACTTCTCTCTTAAATAATTTATTGATGACAGGACTGTGAAACGCGCATTATGCGAGACTGTTGTTTATCTGCTATGCGTTCACAGATACCAAGTGTTTAGTTAGACACGCAAACAAGTAGAAACCGTTCTCTTGCAGGCTAAATTTCGCCTTCGACGTGACTTAAATTTAGCGCCAACAGGGCACTTGACTACTTGTGTCCCAAGTGTCCACTTGTAGTAAGAGCCACTTGAGCCCTAAGTGTCCATTATATGGACACTTGGGGCTCGTTCGCGCCGTCGGCGCCCCCGCCGTCATTGTGCTGTCCAAGTTTTGACGAGGGAGGCTCCCGCATGAAGGAGTAGGTGTCTATAGACGCGAGATACGCGCAGTGCGTTTGCCGCGAAAATGACGAAGCCAAGTGAACGCACAACACGCTCCGCTCAATCGGCCGTGCAGCGGAGCCAGAGCACCGCCATGCCTTACGCTGCTAGCATGAGCGTTGTGCGCAGAAACACTATAGAGCTCCTGCTGAGCAGCTGTGCGCATACCACACCGGGGTGCGTACAGTATATGGTCTGAACAAAACGCGCCGTACATTTCAAGCTCCACATAAAAAAATTGTGGGGTTTTACGTGCCAAAACCACGATCTGATTATGAGGCACGCCGTAGTGGGGGACTCCGGAAATTTGAACCACCTGGGGTTCTTTAACGTGCACCTAAATCTATGTACACGGGTGTTTCCGCATTTCGTCCCTATCGAAATGCGGCCGCCGTGGCCGGGATTTAATCCCGCGACCTCGTGCTCAGCAGCCCAACACCATAGCCACTGAGAAACCACGGCGGACAAGCTCCACGTTACTACACGTTACTTGAATATGTAACAGCCATTTTCTATTACCCAGACCCTCCACAACCACCTGTAACACTTCTGAATGTTTACAACTCTACTGATAATCCTCTCTCCTGTCTTCAATTTTCTTCTATCCTTTCCAAAACACCGTCACATTATGCTTGGCGGAGCCTTCAATGCCCCAAATTCAATCTGGGGATTCCCAAAAACTCTGTGCTCTGGCCACCTTCTTCACACGCACACTATGTAGCACTCTTATACGCTCATCAAAACACCAGGTACACCCACACGAGATGGACACGCGACACAATGCCATACAACGCCTGACCTAACCTTTCACCATGCCCACAATCCTCCAGAGACTTGGCAAGCTCTTCCTGACACCCTCCTGTCCGACTATCACATAACTGCAATTGAAGTCACCCTCACTCACAAAGCCAAAAAAAAAAAAAACGTATCACCCAGACCAACTGGGACCTCTTTCGCCACCTGCGAGCCCAGGAGTCAACTCCCAGCTATGATACGTGGGTGGACTCACTGCGGCGGACGCGGTCCCAGGTCCCTACTATTACAGAAACCAACCCCCGTTGGACCAACCCTCATGCGTCTCTGGACACGCCGTAGACATCTTAGTCGTATCCGTACCCAAACGCACAACACCCAGCTTAGACACAGACACACTCACGACTCTAATCACTCAACGTGACTCAACACTGCTACACATACTAATTCACTGCTCCATTCTTGACACAACTAAGTGGAATCGCATATGCGATTCTATCAATTCTTCCCTCCACACTAAATCAGCCGGGTTGCTCATTAGGTCCCTCCTTGGCCCTCAACCTGCTACCCTCCGCTCAGCCCATAAGCATCTCTCCGGGCATGGTCCCAGTCGCCTCTTTCAACAGGTGACCGATAAGTACATCCTTACCTCACTCCGTTCCCTCTACCCTGAATACATAGGGCCCCCTAATAGCGTTTTTGGCAGCACCTTCACTTACCCAAGCTGGAACGAGCCGTGGCTGAAAACAAGGCTAGAACCACTCCGAGTGCGGACCACATTACCTACTCGCTGTTGAAGAACATGCATGATTCGGAGAAAGAATTTTTTTTACACAAAATAAATGAACACTGGACCACCGGCACTATTCCCGATGAATGGACTTCTCTTCCATCATCAAACTCATACCAAAAGCTGGCAAGCCCGCCACCTTTTCCAATCTGCGTTTCAGTTCACTCCCTGTGTCGGCAAGACCATGGAATGCATGGCATCCGCACGTCTTGCATATCTTCTCGACAGCACCTACTTCTTTCCGCATTATCAGATTGGTTTCCACCCCCACGTCTACTCAAGACCTCTTTCTCCCCCATGAAACTTTCTTCCAACCTTCGAGGTGTCAAGTGCACGCACTTGTCGCTGTGGACGTTGTTAAGGCCTTCGATAACCTACTTCATGATGCTATCTTCTCCCCTCGAAGACACCCGTTGTGGATTACGACTCTACACGTACGTTTCTTATTTTCTCCGCTCCCTACAAGCCCAGTTCCGACTTGGCACCACGTTATCCCCACCCATGTTACTCACCCGCTGAACATCCCAAGGGCCCGTGCTCTCTCCAACCCTTTTAATGCGAAGGTTTGCGAACCCCTCTGCGCATTTCCTGCTGAAGTGAACGCATTTCTCACTGAACATTTCTTTCGAGTTACGGAAGGGCGCTCCCTCCTTGAGACGCATGGCGCGTTTTCATTGGGCATTACCGAGGGAGGCGTAGTTAGAACACAGGTGATCTTGCACGTAGGCTCCCTAACAGGTGAGTGCTTGTGCGGACAAGGAACGCGCTCATAAGACAGGCTTGCGAGAGTGACAGCGAGGGTTACATGGCAACGCGGCAGTTCACTCTCCACTTACGCAACACCTGTCGCGCTACTGTGGCAGCTGGAATCCCCTTTCACCCGCTCTGCTCCGTCGAGGTGCGCTTCTGCCCCGCCTTGTCCCAAGAAAGGGCTTCACTCTACACGTCATACCGACGCCTAGGACTCCCTACGGACTCAGCATCGCTGCTGCTCTTTGCCGGTCTGCACCACGGCTCCGCCTTGAGGCACCTTCGCACATTCCTGGAGGACACGGCCCGGGGCTGTCGTGCAAATTGTGAATGCGCCGCCTGGCTACCCCTGACGGTCAAGGGCTGTGGAATCGATCGACCTTCACCCTCTTTTCGTTCTCTTTTGTTCTTTACATCCCCCGCCCCTTCCGCAAGGCGCTCAGTTGTGCTCCCTAAAGGGCTGCAGAACATAGCGCCTCTTGCTCTTCACAACCACACTCTCTTTTTCTGCCCAGCGTTCTGGCTCAATTTGTTTGATCGCTTTGAAGGGGCCAGATGCGGTGAGAAAATCTGACAATTGTCTACCGAAGCTTGAGCATTCTTTTCCACGAGAAAGGCCATGGGTAGTATGCGCATCAGCTAGGAAAAGCAAATAAGCGATAGTAAGCAAAAGCGAAGTCACAGCAGAGCTAAACAGTGCTTACGCATTAGTAGACAATTCTGTGAATTTCTGTAGAGTTTTTTATAGTGCTTAGAAGAACTTGGACCTTTTTTTCACGCTAAAGAGAATGTCAAGTCCAAATGCCACGTCAATATGCTGCATACATTTCTTGCAATCAGACCCAAGGTTTCCCGACACTGGCAACACTTCTTGCATGCAAGAACGTCCGGTTGTCCACCATGTTTACTTACTGCCGCTAGATTGTGATTAGTATAATAGGAAGCTCGGAAAAATGTCCCAACTCCTTTATAGGAACTGCAGCTAGTATTTCTTGTCGATCTATTACTCAGTCATATATCTATGTTTGCTTATACACATAGAAAAAAAAAAAAAACGTGTCAGACTCACCAGATAGCTGAATTTTCCGGATGAAGACACCTTGCCAGGTTCTGTAGGGCACTGTGAAGCGATGAGAGCAGACTTGTTTATTCAAACCGAACAAGATGAATACATGAAGCGAACGAGGCGCGGTCGGCAAACGCATAGTTTACAGTGCTAACATATAGTAAAAATGCTAAAAACAACTACCCGCTTTGCTCATACCTCCGATGGAGACCGTTTGCTCGTATACACAGTACGTACCCGTGGACTCATCGGGCTTGATAGAGTCAAGGCCGAAGTCGGCCTGGAGGCCCTATGTGGAGACGTGGCCATCGACCTGAGTCGGAAAATGACAGCAGCAATTAACAAATAGTCACAGGCACTTCGATAATATAGTGATAGCGAATGCATGGACACTGCATGAGAATTTCTCAACGTCACAGTCGACGTCATGTTCAGCATCAAGTCCAAGTTCGATAAAATATTGCAAGAAGCGTTCGCTTCCCCCTGCCGCTGCTCTTCATCATGCCAGCGTTGTTACTGAGAATTATCGCTTTCATTGAGTCGTATCTGTTGAAGCTTGCCTATGCGCACGTGACACCATGCTTGTTAATTTAATTATTAAGCGAACGTCTGATACAGCCAATACAAACATTACTTGGCGTAGTTATTTATTACTTTAGTATTGCCATGAAGTTTTCCGCCGAAACTGACTTTCTTCACAGCCAAGTGTTCTTAGCCTCTTCCTTTGACTTTTACACTGCCGCCGCTGCTGATGTCCTTCACGCCGTGTCGAGAGGTGTTTCAGAACGAGCATAGACCTTTTACAGCACCATCCCCATGGTCGCCGCTATACTTTTTCACGTGACAGCGCCCGTCATTGAGCGCCCACAGAGTGGCGTTTGCTCGCTTGTTACTATGCAGAAGGCGGCCGCACGCACGGCTCAGACAGCCGCTATTTCGGCGACCATGCATGTTGAGCAGTCACTGTTCAGATGACACAAGACTTTGGCCACATCTGCAGCGGCAGTGTAATTGAGACTTTCCTTTACACATTCTGTCGGCGCTTCAGTCTTATTGCGCAAGCTTACCGGCTAAATGCTTTGAATATAGCAGCCTGATTTTCGCTTTGGTCCTTTATAGTCTAGTCTTCACAGAGGTTCATTTGTGTGGCTGTTACTGCCGTGCAACTGCAGTATAGTTGTTATTTGCATATGAAACAAGTTCCTTGGGAGTCTAGGCGTGTGTGCGCGCGCAGAAAGTGCCTGTTTAGCGATCTGCTCCGACCGCGTTCGTTGGTTCCGAACGCGTAATTCTTGTCGCCAGCGCTAATAAGATAACTTGGTGATAGTTTTCGGATTACTTCCAGCACAGATTAAAATGTATTTGCGTAGCGTGAACAAATGATTGGAGGACGCTTAAGCTTCGCCTTTAAGAGCGGAACGCGACAGCATTATTGGACCCCTTTCGCATCGCATTTTTGTTTCAGTGAGCTTCACCGCAACACACAACGTGATAAAGCCAGCTTACAAAGACCAAGCTTACACCGATCCCCTTAAAGTCGGCTTCACTTTTAAACAGAAATGCATTGCTGGGAAGACGGTTTTCCAGGGGCAGTATAAGTCGCTTTATATTAAAATGTGAAGGCCCTAGGACCTTTTTTATTATTTCATTAATTGTTTGCTATTGCCCCGACGTGCGCACGTGTCCAAAACGCATTAGGCAGTCCAAGTACCAATTTGACCTGCCGAGGATGGGAGCACCATTTGGATAAGATTTTCACAAGTAGCCTACCCGAGCGCGCCGCTGTTGGTATGGAAGAAAATCTGGCAAAAGCGTTTGTGTTTTAGTTTCCTCGTAACACAATTATGTTTTCTCGTACATTCAAATAACAGTCCGACGCCACCATGTCTGTAGGCTGCGGTTAAGTCGTACTTTACCATTTTTCTAACGGATTTCACTGTGAGAAATGCAATTTTTGTTCACCAAAACCCTGCACCACGTGGAGGGCGGCACCACATGGTCGGGGTGGTTCGATATCATTTTCTCCTTCGCTAACACCTTGCGCCACGCGGAGGGCCTGCGCGGTCGGGGTGGTTGGGGATGACTTTTTCCGCCACGGATGCCGACATCCACGCCGACGCCGAATTTTCTGCGACACGGGGCCTGTCGTTCGCCTGCAGGGTGATTCCCGGCGCTGCAGTAAGAAAACTAAGGGTGCCCACCTACTATTCCGCGTTTGACTTCGCTTCTATAGACCAGATTATTTTAGCCTTGCACGCAGACTGCGGGCGCGCTCCAATACTCTCGACACCAGGCGCAAACTCTCGGCGTGCAATGCGGGAATCGGTGGACTAGCGTGTGTTTATTTGTGCTTGGCGCTTGTTGTTGTCGTTGCTACTCACGGTTTAGAGTGAGTAGCGACGATGTACAAAAGCTACTCGTCAGGGCGGCATTGTGCCGTCGTCGGCATTCTTGATAGGAATGTGGCGAGCGCCAATGTTTAAAAATTCCACTCGGCATTACATTCTTTGTAACACTTGAAGGCGAAAGCCTGGTGCAAATTTAGTCACGCATCAGTGGCGTAGCCAAGGGGGGGGGGGGGGGTTGGGGGGGTTCAAACCCCCCCCGAAATTTTTTGCACCCCCCCCCCCCCCCCCCCCCTAACCCACCCTTTGCTCTCGTCGCTTCGCGCTGACATATTTCAAGAAACCGGTGCTACTTTCACACTTTCGTTCCTGGGCGCTTCCGTTTGGGTTGGTAATTTACAGCGAATCATGTCTGCATGTGGAAAAAAAACTGTCACGGTGTTTGTCAAGGCCTTGACACTCTGTGAGGTTTTGGGCGCGAATGTGGCGGCCGCATTCTGAAACAACAAATGCGCAACAAATGAAGCAACAAAACAAATGCGGCAGCCGCATTTTAGATGAAGGCGAAAATGCTCGAGGCCCGTTTACTTAGATTTAGGTGCACGTTAAGGTCTCCAGGTGGTCGAAATTTCCGGTATACATTTCCACCGCTTCCCTTTAGGTGCCGGTTAGGCCGCGTTCGCGTAGGAACTTGGTCTCGAAGCTGGCGGAAGCGGCAAAATCGTGCAAAAATCCGCCCGCCTAGGCGGCAAAACAGACAGAAAAACAGGCGGGGAGCCAAATTGGTCTCGGACCGATTTTTTCGCCATGGCGAAGCGGAAACGAAGTCGTTCTGCTCGACCGGAAGCTACACTAGCATGTAAACTTCAGGTCGTAACATTGAACATGGCACCAAAAGTGTAGGCTGCAATGCTGATCGACGCGATCAAGAACCACCCCTTGCTCTACGACAAGAGAAGTACTAAAACGTACTGTCAGCAATACTCGCGATAGTATTCAACGTCGCGCGACCGGAGGCGCGGCAACGAAGCCAACGGAGTCGCGTGACCCAACTTCTCGCGCTTTTGCAAAGCCAGGCGAACCCACCACCGCCGTTTCCGAGGTTTTCTTGTCTTCCGTTTATTCATTGTCCAATTCTAGAAAACAAGTAGGTAGAAGTATAAAAGCCATTTCTTCTTCCACTTCCATGACAGACAATAGTTAGGCAGATTCCTCGTTGGCGCTCCATAATTCTCCTCGCACGTGCACGGTATGTTGCAGAAGTCGCGGGGTGCTTTTCTCGTCGCGACGATAGATTGGGAGCGTAGGTCTCACGAAGGACGCGCAGGCTTTGGCGAGCCTCAACACAAAGGGCCAGCCCGGGTTTTAGCTTTGGTGTTCCCGTTGCCACTTTCGTGTCCTGGAGGCGCCGAAAATAATACGAATTGATGAAATGTTATTAGAACTTGTAAATAAAAGCTATTAAAGAAATATAATCACGCCTGGGCAGCAACCTGTGACACAGCGCTACCGCGCCCGTGTGAGGAGAATTACAGAACGCCAACGAGGAATTTACCGAAGGTCGCAGATGACACGCGAAATTGCGCAAGATGATCACTTTTGATGACGGGTGGGTCAGTGAATGAACATACCGCTCGAAATAATGCGATAATGAGCGCCACCACGCCGACAAACGTACGCAGACTAGATGGATGTGGACGAAAGCGGCAGCGGCGGCCGCGGTGGTAGCAAAACAAATGTGAACTTGGACATGCGCGGAAAAGATTTTGCGGCCGCTTTGGCCTTTCCGGCCGCTTTGGCCTCTCCACTCGCTCGCCGCTTCCCAACTGTGAACGTAGCCATAGTCTGCAGCGCAGAACGTCTCTCGTTTGCGATTGCACCCCTACGGAAGGCTGGTAGTTACTGTTGTGTTGCTGAATCCCCAACCAGCAATTGCGAAAGGCTGGTAGTTGCTGTTGTGTTGTGGAATCCCAAACCAGCAATGTGCCCACCAAAGGGTTGATGCCAGCAGTGAAATTCCACCGACTCGCAACAGAATGCACGAAACAGACAGCCGACAAGCATGGATTACATGTGCGCAGTACAGCGTAAGTAAACTCTTGTTGCAGGCGCTGACAGTTCTCGTCGGAGTTCACGCGTCCTGAGAAATTGATTATCTGCACTATGCACTGAACAAGACCGGAGTTCATTCCTGCATCACTAGTACACCAATCAGTCGAGATTCTGTGAGGTACAAGGCCGCTTCCTGTTTGCACCGGCCTAAGTGAAGCAGAAATGACTCGCACGCACTACTTAAAATGCGTACACATGCCATGACGTAAAGGCAAATGACGGCTGCACGCTCGCACACAGCGGAAGACACAGCAGCCCATGCACTTGCCACAGGAAATGCAAGGCGACGAAAGCTTCGTAAAAAAAGCATTACTAGTTTTTGCGCGTATTTAAGTTTTCTAGCGCAAAGACGCAGCGAACAAGCTATTGCTATGGGAGTAGGTATAGCCTGGTAACACGTGCATTTTCACATGTATAGCCGTCCTTGACCTGTGAAACGCACTTCGCCCCGACGAGGACGACGCCATTCACGCTTAACGGAGATTAACAATTAATGATGTCTTCTCCGATCGGGCGGGTCGTCTCAATGATGCGTTTTCGAAGACTGGTCCATTCAGTGGCGCGATGAGAGACGGTTGCTCCAAACGCCCACTGTACCTGTCGTACTTACTGTATTTTACTGAGCTTACATTACTTTTTACCTAATTTCTTCACAAGCACACACTAGAGCACTGCACGGGCCGATTTTTTCAGCCCGGGCCCGGCCCGGGCCCGTTATTACGTTGGGTGGCCCGCCCGAGCCCGATCAAAACTTTTATGGCGAGACCCGGGCCCGGCCCGGGCCCGGAAATAATCTACGTTACCCGCCCGGCCCGGCTGGCCACCCCTTTACCTTAGGCCCGAGCCCGGCCCGAGCCCGACTCTAAACTGGCCCGAACCCGGCCCGAGACCGAAAAATAATGTTTTTCAGAGTTGAGTCGCCCGAGAATAACTCATTGCACGTTACATGCACACCACCAGAAAGCCTGAGCCCGGCCCGGGCCCGGTTCAAAAAGCACACGCCGTGTCCGAGCCCAGCCCGAGCCCAGCCCGAGCCCGTGAAAAAAAAGTTCTACCCGGCCCGGCCCGGCCCACGGGCCCGGGCTTTCGGGTAAGCCCGAGCCCGTGCAGTGCTCTAGCACACACACACGCGAGGGGGGAGGGGGGGTCCCATGTCTTTGATATACATACATAGAGGATGCTTAAACTACCGATATTTATTATCGATCACGTCACGTAGAGGAAAGCGGACGCTTGCCCCCCCCCTCCCCCCCCCCCCGGTCGGGCCGATGAACCCCCCCCGAAAAAAATTTCTGGCTACGCCCCTGTCACGCATTGAGTTATATACATTAAGTATACACATTAGGTTATACATTACCAAATGATAGGTTTTCGCGTGCGCTACATGTAAAACCCCGTGTGGCGCATACCCGCATATCACGAACTTGGGTATGGAGCGAGGTGTGCGCCGCAGGTGATCGGGTATATGCATTTTAGGGCCATGTGACACTTTTTTGCCGGGTTTTCGACAAGGCCATTGGCAACTCTTTAAAGGACACCTCCGCATGAGCCACAAAAATGTTTCGTCTTAATAACCATTGGGGTTATACGTGCCAAAACTTATGATGCACGCCGTAGTGGACGGTTCCGGAAATTTCTACCACCTGTGGTTCCTTAACGTGCACTGACATCGCACAGTACACGGGCTTCCATTGAAATGCGACTGCCGCGGCCGCGATCGAATCCGCATCCAAGGTAAATATACCTGGTAGCGAAGCTTTCATAGAAGCCCATACGTTCAAAGCATGGCGGTTTATTTGCGGTTCATGGGGCTTAGCGCCATCTGTGTGAGGAGGGAACACTTCCGGCGGAAGGAAAAATAATTTGACATCATATCCGTTAAAAACAGAAGGGACGTCATTTTGTTCTCAAAAGCGCGAAATTTGTTTTCGAAGGCTGGCCATTAGAGCTGTATATTCAAGCGCCCCGCCATTCGACTTGATGGACGTTTCGAGCTTTCAGCGCGGAAAGCGATGCCGGAAAAGTTCAGCCGTACGGGTGTCGAAGTCGCATCGCTGCACGTAACATACTTTCTTTGGAGGCCGACGAACGCTTTGGGCGTAGGTGCTCGCCCTTTCGTCGGACGCTAAGCCCGTCGGCCAGCGCTGTCCCACGAAAACAACTAAAGCAAACAACTATTAGGCGGTCGCAACTCACTACTTTTGACTGAACAGGTTAAGAAACAATGAAACTACCCGCGTCACCAAATTGAGACAAACGTCGACAAGCAAAGCAACACAACATGTGAGGGGGGCGTATTCTAACAGGTGAACTTTACGAGTGCCCCTTTCTGCCCACTTCAAGAGCTGCATTGCATTGCAAGTGATAGCGGCGTCAACGCCCGCCGCTATCGGTGGGCGCTCTTACGGTGGGCGCTGAAAAAAAGGTATTTATTGATAATGATCAAGTAAAATAGAATTGTTCTTTTTTCGCCATGCGTACATAAAATTGATTAGGAATTTTATTTTCGTAAAATGAATCTAACTATGCCTCGCTTTAATTAAAATTCTTTCCCGATGTTTGCTCCCTCCAAACATAGTTGCGCTTCAGTCGCTGCTCCCATAACCACCCTTGCTGATTTCGGTGGCAATTCGTTCTGAACCGCTTTTCGCCCGAAGCTTCGCGACCATTTAGATCGACCTTGCCGCATCTTTCGCGTCAGCAGCCGAACACTGTAACCAGTGCACCAACGAGGCGGCGCTGAGCGATGAATTTTCAAGAAATGAAACGCGAGGAAACCAGATAATGATTATTGTTGCGTGGCAGAAGGGCTCCCCATGTATTCGTTTCCCTTTTCTTTCTTTTTTTTAACAGCGGAGCAGTTTGTAACGTGCGAACAGGAAATGTAGGCCGATCCTAGCGGTAGTGCAGAAAGGGTCCAAGCGCAATGGCAGATACCCCTGTGAACAAGCGAAGCTGGGCCTGGCTAAGTATAGCTAAGCATGGTTGGGACTACTTAAGCTTAGTCAGTCATCGATAGCCAATCGATAACCAATTAATTGATAATCAATCAACGATCAATAAATTCTGGGAAATGATGGGGATGGTTTGGTAGTGCTTAGCCTAGCCCAAATACGTGCCCAATACCTTGCGATAGCCAATCAGTAGCTAATCGATAATCGATCAATAATCAATAGATTCCGGAATATGCTGGGGATGACTTGGTAGTGCTTAGCTAGCCGAAAAGCCCGGAAAAGTATTCCTTAGATACTTGTGCCTGCGTTAACGTGGAGCTCAGAACATTTGATTCAAAGTGAAATTCTTATTCATCCGTCGTGCACAGTGAACTAGATAAGGACCGAGTTTACGGCAGTGTTTCGTGCATTGCTGCATAGCTTAACTCAGGTGAGTACCTGGAGGCAGTAACGTCGTCCACAAACTTCATCGCTGTGCGGCGTCGCTGAAGGCAAAGTGCAGCTGCTGTCAGCCGAATATTCAGCCGTAAATGACCAGTCAGCGGCCACAAATCCGCCCTCAATTCGTGAAGCCCTGCAGCAACCAGAAAGCTCACTTTGGGTATTATAAGTAGCGCTAGTGATTTGCACATTTTACCATCTTACCAAGCGCGAATAAATTAGTGAGAAATTTAGCGCCGTAATGCAACTAGGTAGTTGGAACATATTTGCGAGCAAGTAGCGCTTTACTCAGAAATGACAGTGAGGAGAATGGATATGGCACTGCACTGTCGGTGAACTGAAAGGTTTAATTATTACATGGAAATCCGTATATATATATATATATATATATATATATTCCCGGTTAAGTAGACTAAGAGCCCATCAGGAATTGTAGAGTAGGCATATATATATATATATAAAAGCCTTTTGTAAAATGTGAACTATATACACGTTATCCCAGCTAGGTTAACTAAGCTGTTGTAAGAAAATTGGTGCAATATATTATCACGGAACCTATGTGGTTCGGTCATGATTTCTCTTCGGTGCGAAGATAAACCTTGTGGGCTTATTAACTGGCTAATAGAAGATTGAAACAGTTTTAATTTTAGATATAACTGTGCGTGATCAATCAGTGGGAAAGGTTTTATTGCATCCTAAATCATCCAATTCAGTCGTTTTCAGCGCGCTTTGTATTGCGTAATTATCTTTTCCGCACTTTACACACACAATGCGCGAAATGCAATTGCCGCTTGATTACGTCACCATGAGTTGCGATACAAGTGGCCCCAAAAGTGATTTGATAAAACTATCTCCGCTCATTCAATGACACAGCAGCCGCTGAATCATTGCTTATAGCTATGATCGCCACGTGGAACGCACACTTCGTTGGTTTTAGAGCGCTGCTCTTAAGCGTTCGTTATTGCGTTGAGCGTCGGCGTGCCTCGGCGTCGGCGGCGTAACCGAGCGAACGAGCAGGGCGAAGGATGGAAAACGAACACGGTAGCAGCGGGAGGAGAAACAAATAACCTTTCGCCCCCGCGAGACCAATGGCAACACGAGGAGGAAAGCGGAGGAGGGAGCTACAATGAAAACATGAGGCAGTAGGCGGAGGTGGAGTGATCGAGGGGAAACGGCATGCGCATGCGCTGAGTTGCCGGCGGCCACAACATCCGCAATCGCGTGGGCGATCTCATCTGCGGATCCGAAGGGGGGTGGGGGCAGGGTGGCGTGAGGTGGGGAGGGCTACGCTCGTCCCCGGGGTCAGAAGCTGAGGTCAGTCCGCAGTATCAGCGTGTGTGACGGGGATCACTGAAGGGGCGATGGCGAGCGGCTCCGAGTAAGGCTCGATGTGAAGCTCCCTTGGGTGTTGTCGCCGCTGACACTGGTGGTACGATTTCTCCGCGACGAAGGGCGCTCTCGTCGTTCGGGGAACGAAAGCGTGAGAAGAAAAGCGTAGTGCCGCGCAAGACGGGCTCTGCGGCGACGATGGTTACGATATGGCGCCAGAGTAGCGCGCGTCGTCTGTATGGAAACAAAGCGCTGCATGAGCGGAGGTCTGTCTGCGGCGGCTGCTCTGAATCGCGCCCACGCGTCACCCACGCGCTCCCTCTCGCGATCTCCTGTTGTATTTAGAATACAGAGGAATGATGCATCCGATGCCTGAACATCATCTTCTTTATTTAGTGTCCCCGCGCCACCATCCTCATCTTCTTTCCTATACAACATTTTCCCGGTCAACAAAAAAAAAAAAAAAAACTATCGCTTGCGTAACGCATAGTCCCTGAACTTCAATGGAGTTCTTTTAACTCGTGCGCTCTTCCGTGGGGGTTGGCCGGTCATTCTGTCCTGCAGTGAAGACGGCTGAGTACTTGAGTCACTGCTGGGTTGTGCTGCTATTTCTTGCCGTGACGTAGATGGACAGTCAGCATGTTGTTCACTCACAGGAAATGCACTACCTTGAAGAGACTCGTCAGGTAGTGGTAGATGGATGGATGGATGGATGGATGAATAACTTTATTAGTGTCCTTTAGGGCGCGTGCTAGCGCCCTAAAGTAGTGGTAGTGGTAGAGTCCATTCTAGAATACCAGGTCGATTGCCTGTGAACTTCTCCGCAGCTTCAGGGTGCATCGCTTGAAATTTGGAAGCGTTCCACACTCGACCGTCATCCAAAAGAAATGAAGCTGGCCCTCGTTGCTCAATAATCTGCTTCGGTTTCGAAAAGCGCGAAGATATTTTCCCGTGAACTGACGACTTTCTCACGCGGACGTAGTCGCCGACGGCAAAGTGTCTTGTCCGGGCTCCGCGACGGCAGTCTGTGTAAAGTTTGGAAGATGCTTGGTTTTGTCTGACACGTTGGCGCAGCCATTTCATCGCTTGTGCTGGATTTTCGTGAAATGAAGAATCCGGCAATCCAACAATGCTTAAGCGTGTTCGTGGCAGTCGTCCGTGCAGCAAAACGGCGGGTGCAACTCCCGTTGTGGCGTGAGGTGTGCAGCGATAGACCCCCAAATAGTCTGTCACGGCGACACGGATATCACGTCGCTCGTATACTGCCATCTGGACAACAGATTTGAGGACTCTGTTGAACCTTTCTACAAGCCCGTTTGCTTGCGGGTGATAAACAGAAGAAAGCAATGGCGTATGCCACGTTCCTGAAGGAATTCTTCAAATTCAGCCGAGCTGAACTGCGGTCCGTGGTCGGAAACTATTTCACTCGGGTAGCCTTCACGAGAAAACACTTGTAGCAGAAAGTTCTTGACTGTCGCCGTAGAAACTTGTCTTGAAAAGAAAACTTCTGGCCATTTGCTGTGATAATCAATAAGCGTCACTGCATAACGGCATTTGATGGGAGCTTGCTCAAATGGGCCAATAATATCAATGGCAATCTTCTCCCAAGGGTTGTCAGGGAAAGCTACTGGTTGCATAGGTGCTACGGTTGGCCGTGCTGATTTGTCACATGACTGGCAAACAACACATGTTTTAACCAGTTGTTCCACGTGGTTATCCATTCGAGGCCACCAGTACAACTCTCGCAAACGGCTTTTCGTACGACTGATCCCCGGGTGTGATTCGTGTGCGACTTCCATCAAACGACAAGTAAGGGTACCTGGAACTACGATCCTGTCACCACGGTAAAGCAAGTCGTGTACAATGGATAGTTCTGCACGTACATGAAAATATGGCATTAGCTCCGCTTCCAGAGATTTTTTATCCGGCCAAGAGGACAAAACAAAGTCCATGACTTTTGCGATTGTACTGTCAGATGCACTCTCCGCTTGTAATTCTGCAATGGTTAACATCGGAGAAAGAAGGCAAACAAACTCATCTTCGGCAACCTCATTGGTTTCTTCTTGCAAAGGAAGTCGAGAGAGCGCATCAGCCACCACATTATCGCTTCCCTTACGGTACTCTACGGTGTAGTTGTAACAAAGAAGTCGCGCTGACCAACGTGAAATTCGCAATGGCCGATGTCCAACACCTTTGGTTGACAGCAAGGTGACAAGAGCACTGTGGTCGGTTCGCAAGACAAAGGGGCGACCCCAAAGGTACACGTGCCAATGTTCACAGGCCCAAACACATGCTAAGGCTTCACGTTCGCCTGCAGAGTACTTCCTCTCTTGTGGGCTCAAGGTACGGGAGGCAAAGGCAACCGTCTGTAGAATTCCCTTGTTATCTTGTTGCAGCACAGCGCCCAGTCCATACCCGGAGGCATCGGTCGTGACGATGGCGGGTAGGTTCGGGTCAAAGAAATGTAGAACCTTGCAAGTTGTCAGCAGTGATTTCAAACGAACGAAGCTCTCTTCGGCAGTTGGCGTCCAAGCAAATGGCTCGTTGCCTCGAAGCAATGCCCGTAAAGGTTCCACAACATCCGAAAAATGGGGAACGAACTTGGAATAAAATCCCGCCAGACCAAGCAGGGAACGAAGTTCATTGATGTTTGAAGGCGCCGGAGCTTCTTTCATCGCTTGGATAGATGACGCTAGGGGAAAGAGTCCTTTGCCGTTCACAACATGTCCCAGAAACGTTAGTTCCGTGACGTCGAAAACGCACTTCTGGTTGAGTTTCAGGCCCGCTTTAGAAAGTCGTTGCAAAACGATGCGAAGATTTGAAAGATGGTCTTCTCGAGAACGACCATATACGATAATGTCGTCGATGTAGAAAAGTACACCTTTGCACCCTTTCAGTATGAGATGCATCATCTTTTGAAATGCTGATGGGGCTGAAGCCAAACCGAAACATACTCTCTTAAAACGAAAAAGCCCGTCGTGCGTGATGAAGGTAGTCAGATCACGACTCTCAGGATCGAGCTCTAGTTGATGGTAGGCAGACGCCAAATCCAGTTTCGAGAATCGCTTGGCGCCAGCTAAGCTGCGCAGCAGCTCGTCTGTCTGTGGTAGTGGAAAGCTGTCAACAATTATAGCTTTATTGGGCTCTCGCAGATCAACACACATTCGTATTGAACCATCCTTCTTGCGAACAACCACTATAGGAGAAACCCACTGAGAGGCGTCAACGCGCTCGATTATGTCTTGGGCTTCAAGTTTCTGCAATTCAGCCGACACTTGTTCCCGAAGGGTAAACGGCAGCCGTCGTAGCTTGCTGGCAACGGGTGGCACGGAATCACGAACCTTAACTTTGTGTTTGAATCCTTTGGCAAGTCCGAGCTGTTTGTCAAGAGGTGTTCATACTCTGAACGTAGCTCAGCTGGTAATGTAGGAGTGCTGGAGGCTAATGCAAGGCACTGAAGCGATTTACCTTCAATATTCATCTGTAGTGCCGCAATGGCGTCTAAGCCCAGTACAGTGGTGCCTTCAGATACCACATACAGAAGAATACAAACAGTTCTGTCTTGGAACGCAGCTGAAGCGACAAAACATCCTCGAACTCTTATCTTGGACTTGGAGTAGTCGAAAAGCTGCACTGAGGTAGGTTTCAAAGGGTAAGAGCTTGCAAAAAACTGGTGATAGAGTTCTTCAGTCAGGATAGTGACAGAAGATCCCGTATCAACTAGAAACGAGATAGGGTGACCTTCCACAGCGACGGATGCGTAAATGCCATGCTTGTTTCCATTGACAACACAAACTGTTTTTCCGCTACTCTGGGAGCTAGCGTCGTCGTCGTCATCAACTTGTCGAACTTCAGCTGAATATCCAGACGACCGACACATAAAATCTAAGTGGCCAATCTTCTCGCAGCGACGACATCTGCGCTTGCGGGCCTTACATGCAGGACTGTTTGCAAGATGATCAGTCGCTCCACAACGATAGCAAGCTCGAAGGTTCGTGGCACCTTGTACGGGATGCTCAGATGCTTTGGCTTTGCACTTATTACAAGTTGTGCGTTCATTTGGTTGTTCAGAAGACCGAGAAGAGCTTTGCGCGGTTTTAACGTGATGAACTGAAGCCTCGTCGCAAAATTCCTTAGCATGACTCACGGCTTCTTCGTACTGATTAGCAATTGTTATAGCTCGTGAGAGCGTCAGTGATGAGCCCTCAAAAAGTAACCGCTCACGTAAATGATGATTCGTCGTTTTCGAGACAAACTGATCTCGTAGCATCTCATCAGCGAGGCTTCCGAAATTACAGTCTGCAATGAGGATTTGTAAAGCAGAGACGTATTCTTCCGCTGTCTCACCTGCATGCTGAGCACGGCGACTGAAACGTTGTCGAGCCACGATGACGTTGACTGAACGCTTGAAATGATCCGAAAGCAGGGCGATTGCAGAGTCATATGCGTCATTCGTCGACCCGGTGTCACCTGTGCTCGAAGGACTAGTAGCGGGAGCAGAGCCAGACTGCAAGTCCGCTGGCTTCAGTGTAGAGAAGATCCGCTGCCCCTCCATACCAAGGCATGTGAGCAGGATAGCTTTTCGGCGTTCGGCTGGAAGCTCTGAAGCTCCAGAAGCCACCATGTACGTCTGAAAGGCCTGCTTCCACTGGTCCCATGGGACAGCCGGATGACCAGGCGAAGGCAGGAAAGGCGGTGGCGGTTGTAATCCCGGAATGCTCATTGTGGTGATGCAGCAGGAATCACCAGGACTGTTGCACTTGCATGGGTTGAAATCTCGTCGCCAATATGTTGTATTTAGAATACAGAGGAATGATGCATCCGATGCCTGAACATCATCTTCTTTATTTAGTGTCCCCGCGCCACCATCCTCATCTTCTTTCCTATACAACACGATGGCCCCCGGGGTCAGAAAGCTTCTTTATTTAGTGTCCCCGCGCCACCATCCTCATCTTCTTTCCTATACAACACGCTCGTCCCCGGGGTCAGAAGCTGAGGTCAGTCCGCAGTATCAGCGTGTGTGACGGGGATCACTGAAGGGGCGATGGCGAGCGGCTCCGAGTAAGGCTCGATGTGAAGCTCCCTTGGGTGTTGTCGCCGCTGACACTGGTGGTACGATTTCTCCGCGACGAAGGGCGCTCTCGTCGTTCGGGGAACGAAAGCGTGAGAAGAAAAGCGTAGTGCCGCGTAAGACGGGCTCTGCGGCGACGATGGTTACGATATGGCGCCAGAGTAGCGCGCGTCGTCTGTATGGAAACAAAGCGCTGCATGAGCGGAGGTCTGTCTGCGGCGGCTGCTCTGAATCGCGCCCACGCGTCACCCACGCGCTCCCTCTCGCGATCTCCCGATTAGCGAGGCACACTTCGCTCCGTTTGCAATGTGCTGCACGAGACGGATTGCCCGCGCCAGCTACGTTACTCGCCGAGTTCGCTTCCTAATATAAAACGTGTATTTATATAATCATTGTACAAAATATTGACACGCGAAATGAAAATACGTGTAGAGCTGCGCTCCAATTTCGCATTATGGAGTATCGTAATCGTCGGTGAATTTTTTGTGGACGTCAAATGAATTCGACTGCTCTTATCTGTCGCGCCTCACTTATGTATGGTTACTGGCACATGCTCTTCCGCCATGTGGTACTCTGGAAAACACACTTGAGCGAAGAGCAGGAGGATGCTGCTAGCTACAGGCGGGGCATAACTGTGTTTCGAACCTTACGTTGGCCAACGTCCGCTCATGAGTGCTTGTAAAATGTACAGAACAACAACAACAATAAGGACGACGACAACTGTTTCGATGCATAAAGCAGAAATAGCAAGCAATATCGGTTCAGCGCATAGCTTAGGTGGACGCAGTTAACGCCGAATAGGTATGCGATGATTTGTGTTGATAGGCAACTACACACCCTGGTTCTCGTAAGCGTCGCTCCTCTTCGTCTGAGTGGCAGGTTGAATAGAGAACTTCTTGCGGATCTCCTACTGACTTGCAAATGGAAGCTGACTAGTGAGCAGGGACACAGGCAGCGGCGGCCATACTGCTTCTTCTTCTACTTCTCCTCTCCCGCCCGCTTCTTCCCATTGTCGGTGCATGCCATTGTCTGGAATAATAATGTTAAAGATATTAGCACAACGTGGCAACCTTTTCCAGTCGTGTAAAGAGACACTAAAGAGATAAATGAGTTCACATATAATAATTAGTTACCCTTGAACAATAATAATTAAAAAGCAAGAAAAAATTATGCGGATACCACGCACTGTGGGAATCGACGTAAGCGAAGCTTTCAGTGCTGTTTGCGTTGATTGACGATAGTGGGCGATGATGTTTACTGCGAATGTTTATGTTCGACGCAGCAACGACACGCCGCCGTCCCGACGATGCCTGGAAGCCAAGAAAACGCTGACGAAAGACTACCTGACGACGCGACGTACCAGCCACAGGTCAACGCGAGGCAACCGTGATCCAACGCCAAGACCTAACTGCAACGGAAGACAAAGAACCACCGACCTCGACTTCGTTCTCGACGTCCACGAACTCACTGCGCTTGCAGACAATGGAGCCGACTACTCCGTCATCAGTGGATTATTCGCCGCCAAGTTAAAGAAAGTAAACACTTTCGACTGCTCTCAAATTCGGACAGCTGGAGCACACGTGATAACGGAATCATCACAGGAATCTGCACGGTAATAAATTACAGTTCATGACCGGACCTACCCTGCGACGTTCGTTGTTCAAAAAAAGTGCTCGCGAGACGTAATTCTACGCATGGGCTTCCTGAAACAACACGGCGCAATCATCGACCTGAGGTCGAACTCAGTGACGCTGTCCACAGTCCAAGCGATACCGACAGAGAGGCCTTCCAATCAGCGTGCCTTGTGTGTAATTGAAGACCAAGTCAGCATCCCACCTCGCTCCAGCATTGTCATTTCCGTCGGCGGCGAAACACCCGCAGACACAGAAGGCGTCATCGAGGGCGACCAACGTCTACTGCTCGACCGTGAAATTTACGTTGCAAGAGGGTTAGCTCGACTGCATGAAGGGAAAGTGAAAACGATGCTTACAAACTTCAGCGGGAGTTCAAACACATCAACAAGGGCCCGACGATCACATACATCGAGGAAATTGTGGAAACCAGCAGTGCGCTTGTCGTCTCGTATTCGGCCGCATCTACCGCGATGACCATAGTTCCCGAACCAGACTTCGACATAAATACAAGTGTCCCCATGAGTACACAGCAACAGCTCAGAAGTCTTCTCCGACGATACAAAGAATGCTTTTCGACGTCATCGAAATTCGACAAACACCAATTGCAAAACATCGCATTATAACCGAAGAGTGCGCTCGAACACTCCGCAAGAGCCCTTTCCGAGTTTCGACGGGAGAGCGTGAAGGTATAAGGCAACAAGTCAATGAAATGCTGCGTGACGACATCATCCAGCCGTCAAAAAGCCCGTGGGCATCTCCTGTAGTCTTGGTGAAGTAAAAGGACGGAACACTACGTTTCTGCGTCGATTATCGTCGACTGAACAAAATCACGAAGAAGGACGTACACCCCCTCCCACGGATAGATGGCGCATTGGATCGGCTCTGCAACGCTAAATACTTCTCGTCGGTGGATCTCATGACCGGCTGCTGGCAAATAGAAGTCGACGAGAGGGATCGCGAAAAGCTCACCTTCATCATGCCAGACAGCCTCTATGAGTTCAAGGTCACGTCATTCAGACTGTGCTCGATGCCTGCAACGTTCCAGCGCGTGATGGACACGGTGTTAGCAGGATTGAAGTGGCAGACCTGGCTTGTTTACTTGGATGACGTCGTCGACTTCGCGGGAAATTTCGACGATGAACTTAGGCGGCTTTCGACAATACTGGAGGCCATCAAGTCATTAGGGCTCACTCTGAAGCCAGAAAAGTGCCGCTTCGCTTACTATGAGCTTCTGTTCTTGGGCCACGTCATCAGAAAATCTGGAGTCCGCCCCGACCTGGAGAAGACAGCTGCCATCGCAAAGTTTCAGCAGCCCATCGACAAGAAGGCAGTCGTAGATTCCTTGGAATGTGTGCCTACTACATGCGTTTTGTCAAGGACTTTTCACGCATTGCTGAGCCGCGGACACATCTGACTAAATGTGATGTCGATTTGAAGTGATGGACGCTGCATGCCGACGCATTTCCGCCCTTACCTATATGGCAAGCCACTCAAAGTCGTCAGCGACCATTACGCGTTTTGTTGGCTAGTGAACTTAAAGGGCCCTTCAGGACGCCTGGCACGGTGGAGACTCAGACTGCAACGATATGACGTCACTGTAATCTACAAGTCCAGAGGAAAACACTCTGATGCCAACTGCCTGTCTCGCGCTCCCGTGGACCCGCCGCCCCAAGATTACCAAGATGAGAAAGCCTTTTTTAGGAATAGTCAGCGCAGACGACTTTGCCGAACAGCAGCGGGCGGATCCGGAGCTAAGAAGCCTTGCTGAGGAATTGCAAGGCAAGACCGACTTTGTCCCGAGGGTATTTAGGCGCGGATTGTCATCGTTTTTCTTGCGCAACGTCGTCCTTTTGAAGAACTTTTCGCCAGCCAGCGCAAACTACCTTCTCATTGTGCCCGCAGCTCTACGGTCAGAAGTCGTGCACACCCTGCACAATGATCCGACCGCTGGGCACCTCGCATTCTCCCGGACGCTATCGAGTATGCAGGAAAGGTATTACTGGCCACGACTGACCACCGACGTCGCCCGTTACGTCTAGACATGCCGAGACTGTCAGCGATGCAAGACAGCACCGACAAGGCCAGCGAGATTACTACAGCCGATTAAGCCTCCTTGCCGATCATTTCAGCAGATCGGAATGAATTTGTTAGGACCCTTTCTGACGTCAATATCTGGAAACAAGTGGATCGTGGTGGCCACCCATTACGTTACCCGCTACGCCGAAACGAAAGCCCTGCCCAAAGATTGTGCAGCGGAAATAGCCAAATTATTAGTCGAGAACACCCTGCTGTGACATGCTCCCCCAGAAGTCCTCATCACCGGCAGATGAACGGCCTTCACTGCGGAGCTCACCCAAGCCATTTCGCAATACAGCCAGACAAGCCACAGGACGACAACTGGGGCGGCTCTCTTACGAAGCGGCTGAACAAGACCCTCGCCGACATGCTTGCAATGTACGTCGACGTCGACCACAAAACCTGGAATGCCGTCCTGCTGTGCGTAACCTTCGCTTACAACACGGCGGTGCAAGAAACAACGCAGATCACGCCGTTCAAGCTGGTTTACGGCAGGAATCCTACGACGACTCTCGACACCATGCTGCCGAACGTCACCGAAAAAGAGAATCTCGACGTCCCCGCCTATCTCCAGCGCGCCGAAGAAGCCCGACAGCTCCCCCGCCTGCGCATCAAGATCCAGCAGAGGACTGACAGCCGATACAACAATCTTCGATGACGCCACGTCAAGTACCAGCGACCGTGTTTGGGTCTGGACTCCGATACGCCGACGATGACTTAGCGAGAAACTTTTAACACTGTGATAACAGTGACGTGACTGAATTCGCTATCTTGTGCGCATGTCTGCCGTGTTGAAACCCATCGCACGTGTGCTGATAAGCGATGCACCGTACCTTCATAAACCCTTGTTTTCTGTGCAATAAAGCAATCTTGCAAAAGCTGCTACTGCGTCCACATCGGTTGTTACAAACACGATATTTTGGATCCTACAAGATCATCCGACGTATTGGCACACTGGACTATCAGGTCGTGCCAGACAGCATTTCGCAATCACAGCGGCGCCGCGCACGACCTCAAATCAATCACGTGGTGTGTGTTAAGCCTTTCTACGCCAGCTGACAAACTTAGGCACTTTGTTTCTTTACTGCTTTTTTTTCTTTATTATGCGTGCTTTTCCTTTTGCCTGCGTGTTTGTAGCATCGGGACGATGCTTCTTTAGAGGGGGGAGGATTGAACCGTGTACTTGTTTATCTTTCTCGGGTGACCACGTTTCACCGTCTAACAAATGTTATCGCTCAGCGCAGGACGAGCCTGCATGTATCGGAACTTTCTCGAATGTTATCGGTGGTTCTATCCGCTGTCTGTTGTCATCGAACCTTGTGTAATCTGATTGCATGCGTGCGCCACGCGAATTGTGTAGTACTTTCTGGAAGACATGCGGGCACCAGCGATTACTCTGGAATCTTCGATGGCTCACGTATAAAAGTGTACAGTACGTTTGCCCGAGAACTCCTTGCGGTGTACCTCGCCATCAAACATTTCCGCCATTTACTGGAGGGCCGAGACTTTTACGTCGTTACAGACCACAAGCCCCTGACGTTTGCCTTCCACCGCAATCACGGCAATTACACTGCAAGGGAGATCCGTCAACTATGCTTTATCTCCGAGTTCACCGTGGATCTCAGACACGTCCGCGGGCCGGAAAATGCCGCCGCTGATGCACTCTCACGCATCGATGCCTTGTCGACCCAGCCACCACTAGACATGGAAGAGCTAGCAGCTACCCAGAGCAAACGATCCTGAGCTGCATAGTCTTCGCTCTTCATCCACGTCTTTCACGGAGTGCCTGCTTCCATTTTCTACCTCATTAATAACATGCGAAATGTCTACTGGTGTTCCTCGGCCCTTCGTGCCTACAGCTTTTCGTCGTGCAATTTTTGATCAATTGCGCAACATGAGCCAACCGGGTATTCGTGCGACCCAGAAGCTAGTCACATCTCGTTTCCTTTGGCCAAGCGTAAATGCTGACGTCCGACGCTGGGCGCGAACCTGCCTTCAGTGCCAGCGTTTTAAAATTCACCGTCACACAGTCACGGCACCATCCCCCTTTCGGCCTCCCGACGCAAGGTTTTCCCACGTCCATCTCGACATCGTCGGCCCTCTTCCACCATCACAAGGGGCCTGTTACATACTGACATTTGTGGATCGCTTCACTAGATGGCCGGAAGCGTTTCCCATTTCCGACATTACAGCACCGGCAGTGGCTAAGGCTTTCACAAACGGCTGGGTATCACGCTTTGGATGCCCTTCTGTCGTCACCACCGATCGCGGTCGTCAATATCAGTCGGCCCTTTTCATAGCACTTGCCAATATCTTGGGCATTCGACACATCCACACGACTGCCTACCATGCTTCCGACAATGGCATGGTTGAACGGCTTCATCGACAACTGAAAGCTGCGCTCACTGCTCACCAGCGAAGAGAACGTTGGCTTGATCACCTCCCCTTCGTACTTCTGGGCATCCGATCAGCATTGAAGACGAATCTCGGCTGTCCATCAGCCGAACTAGTCTATGGCGTGTCCCTGCGTCTTCCAGAGGAATTCTTTGAGCCGTCGTCGCCCCCTTCCACTCATGATGCCTCCACGCACATTCGAGAACTGCGCACCACGTTTCACGATCTTGCTCCTGTAATTCCTGCCGACCGACACCCCCAGTCTGTCTTCGTCATCCAGGATCCGCATGACTGCAGTCACGTCTTCGTTCGGCGTGACCAAATACGGCCACCACTCACACCGGCCTATGATGGCCCATTTCGCGTACTCCATCGTACACCTAAGACGTTCACGATGGACATCAACGGCCGTGAAGACGTCGTGGCTGCCGATCGACTAAAACCTGCATACATTGCCGCTCTCATGTCCGCGAAGCTTTCATCTCCCGTCTGGATGCCCACATCCAAGCACGTTCACTGGGCGACTCCTATGGCTCACGCTCTACGAGGGGGGGGGGGGGGGGGGAGCCCTGTAGCGCCTCAGCATGCGGCGCCCGTCAAGGAAGTAGAGGTTGGCATTCGACCGCGCGGCAGGTACAGAACGAGAATAAAAAATCAGTTCGAAATCTCAACGCTGTCAGGGCTGGATCTTTCTCGTGTTAGCTCCGACACACCTAACAAACCCCCATAGACGCATTGTTCAAGGAGGGCATATACAGGGCATATCGAGGCACTATAATAAAAAATAAATCAATTAAATTTCGAGTAGCAGAAGTTCGATGCGGAAAATTATGCAGATCTAACACGCATGTTGGAATGTACGGCAAGCGAAGCTTTCGTGAACGGTTAATGAAATGCCATAGATTTGACAATTTCTTTCCTGCTCCTTTGGTGTGAAGGAAGCTGGCACGCCCATGTGCTTTCGCGCACCCATATGCTGCTGAATGTGACAATTAAATGCTACATCAGCTTGTATTTCTTAATTTCTTCTTATTTATTTTACATGGATCAAGCGCTTTTTCGCCGATTCTCCATTGTGGCTATGTGGCATAGTATGGAAATCATCGGGATCAACACGCGGACACGCTTCTTGGCCGATCCTTCATTGTAGGATCCTCAAAGTATGGAAATTATGATAATAATCTTTGTAAATAAGGGTGGGGCCCTCTGTCCAGGGCTCCACTAGCCTCGACTGCACGCCGGACTTGATCCAGGAGTGCCGTATGCACTCCCGGATCCTAGCTGGCCAGCTGTGCCTCCCACTGCTCCGTACTAGAGGTTCAACGAGTGTTTAAATTGGTATTAAGACTTACCGGTTTCTGCACGCACCTCCACGATGTGTGGTAGAGCGTGGGCCTTTCTGCACACCACGGTTTTATTTATTTTTATTTTTTATTTACACTTCACCTACATCGCCATACGGCATTGCGTAGGGGAGGTACATATGGATAGTAACATAACGCAAATAGCAATCGATATGATAATTACGAAAAATACAACGATACACAAGATATTTTTAAGAAAAAAAAACACTCGAATAACAGTGAATTACACAATTTATAAACAGTGACACAATCATACATTAAACACCCAAACGCTTCGGGACAACAAACCACTCTCTTTGGCAGTGGTATTGTGGGTGTTTTTACAGGGAAGAAAAAAAGATTTCATTATCAGTTTCATTAACGATATCATCCGGGAGTCGGTTCCATTCCTGTATTGATTTTACAAAGAAGGTACTGCCAAAAGAGTGGGTTTTGCAGGAGTATTCTAATATTTTCCGTGAATTATCTCGTCGATTTGAGACGTACGTTGGTGCGAAGAGATAATCAAGAGGGTTAATGGCATTTCTATTGTAATAAATGCTATGAAGAAATTTAAGCCGCAGTTTCTGCCTCCTCACCATTAGTGGCTCCCATCCCAGGGTTTGTTTTATTTCTGTAATACTTGCAAAGGAATTATAATTGTTGCTAACAAATCTGGCTGCTTGATTTTGAATTTTTTCCAGTCTGTCGATCAAGTATTGCTGATGGGGGTCCCAGATTACACAGGCATAATCAAGAATAGATCTTACATACATGAGATAGAGGGTTTGTTTCACGGTCTGTGAGGCTTGCCTAAAATTTCTGCGTATAAAGTATAGCATTCTACCTGCCTTTGTCACGGTCATATCTATGTGTTTAATCCACTTAAAATTGTCGGAAAAATAGACGCCCAAATATTTATAATGAGATTCATTGCTAATAATTGAATTATTGATTTCGTACGTTATATCTACTTTACGAATCCTGTTGGTGAACGATACGCAGCAACATTTCCGGACGTTTAGACTCATTTTCCAATTTTGACACCACGTTGATATTCTGCACAAATCATTTTGCAAAATTTCGGCATCCTTACGCGATTTAATTTCCCTAAACACTACACAATCATCTGCGAATAACTTAATGGGAGAGGTAACACCATCAACTATGCTATTAATGTAAATCAGGAACAGCAAAGGTCCTAGTACGCTCCCTTGTGGTACACCGGACGTAACGTTTACTGCAGATGATTTTGAGCCGTTAATTACTACGCTTTGCTGACGACCGTTTAAGTAGCCGTTTATCCAAATAATAACTTTAGGGTTTATGTTTGCAGAAAGCATTGCAAATTCTAACAGGTTGTGTGGGACGGTGTCGAAAGCTTTACGGAAATCAAGGAACACTGCATCTACTTGAGCGTTACTGTCTAAGGATTGTGCAATGTAATGTTGAAATTCGACTAGCTGGGTTATACATGAGCGCCCATTTCTGAAACCATGCTGAGACGGCGTGAAGAAGTCGATTGACTCCAAGTATTTAACTGTTTCACTGTATATGATGTGTTCAAATAACTTGCAACATATTGCTGTTAGCGAGATGGGCCTGTAATTTTCGACGAGCTTTTTGTCACCTGATTTATGAACCGGGACTACGTTAGCAATTTTCCAGTCATGGGGAACAACTCCAGTATTAAGTGTAGTTTCATATATAACGCATAAGTACTGTGCGATGATGCTGTGACAATTTTTAAGAATAAATGGCGATAGGCCGTCCGGCCCAACTGCTTTCGATGTATCTATCTGCTGTAACATGCAATCAACACCATTAATGTTAATCTCTACGTCTTCCATGGAAGGCTGCGTGACTGGAAACGCCATCACATCACCAGGTGTACTTTGAGTAAAAACTGACTGGAAATATTTATTGAAAGCTTCAGCTTTTTCTTCATCGGTGCGTAGAGTATTACTCTGCACAGTCAGAGCAGGAATGTTCATATCGTCTTTTCTACTCTGTTTCACATACTTCCAGAACTCTTTCGGGTTTTTCTTTAGCCTATCACTCAGCTGGGCAAAAAATAAATCCTTTCTTGATTTTACTGCTGATTTCAGTATCAGGTTTGCGTCCCTCAGCTCTTGCTCATTAGACGCGGTATTCTTTTTGCGAAATTTTCTGTACGAACTTCGTGCTTTCCTAATTAATCTGCGAATGTCACCATTAAACCAAGGTTTTTGCTTCGTTCTCTTTTTTAGTATTCTATTTGGTACATGAGCTTCGACTGCGTTAAGTAGCTTATCACGGAAAGAAGACCACAGCGCCGAAGAACAACGGCTTTCTGCCAGAAGCAAGAATGTTGGGTAATACAACTCTAGTTCTGCAGAAACGCAATCATAATCACAATGGTCATACAGGAAAATTTTTCTTGGTATTTCCTGTGCTATTTGAACGTTTTTTTATGTTTAAGTCTGTCACAACGGCCTTATGATCACTTATACCAGGGATCACCGACACAGTGGAAACAACATTGGGGTCATTACATAAGATTAAATCCAGAATGGCATCATGTCTTGTAGGAACATTCACATATTGAAAAAAAACCAAAAACTCTCAAGAATTCACCAAACAAAGTATAGACTGATGACCTATTATGTGTACCACAGGTTGTCCAATCAAAATCTGGTAGGTTGAAATCCCCACTCAAAAATACACTGTCTGGAATAGACTGCATCATCTCAGAGAGCAGTGTCATGGGAGTGTCACTACTGTCCGGCGGACGGTAGAAACAACCAAAAACGACAGTTTTTCTCTTCGGTAAGTAAACGCGGCACCACACTGCTTCTGCTGAATTATTAAAAGAAATTTCCTCGCTAGTCCACTCGTTCGCAACAAGAATGAATACTCCCCCGCCATGGCGATTTCTATCTTTCCTATAAATAGTGAATCCATGTGGGAAGACCCCAGTATCAGGTATCGTACTGTCCAGCCAAGATTCTGTACCCATGATAATTTTCGCTTGAGTAGTCGCCACAAGGGATGCAAACTCGTCAACTTTGTTATTAATACTTCGACAGTTCACAAGAAGCACAGGTATGCGCCCGCACGTGTTTGAGGTCTCGTTTATTCCGGTTCTGGGATGACTGACGTCACGTCAGTCAGCTCTTTGAGATCGCGTGTGCGCACGAAGCGGGGTGGGTTGGTTCATTTCACTGTCCCACACGAACGTCTTTCCATTGATTATAAGCTTATCATAGTTAAGGCGCACTCGGTATTCTTTGCTATCTCTTTTTTCCTTTGCGTAATTCCAAAGAAGCCGTCGCTTTTCGCGAACAGCATGGCTGAAGTCTTCGGATACACTGAATGAAGTGTTCTTAAACTTGTAGGCATTACGCATAACACTTTCCCTAGCTTTCCACCCTGAGAAACTTGTTACAATAGGCCTAATGCGCCCCTCCGTGAAGGCACCTAGCCGGTGGGCTCGCTCGATCGGAATGTTGTCAAGCTTGAGCACGTCACTGCAGATATCTTTAACCAGGTTCTCAAATTTTTCCCATGTTTCTTTGCGCTCGTTGTCTGGCACCCCATAAAAAACTAAGTTCAGCCGGCGGCTCCTATTTTCGAGGTCGTCAATCTTAGCCTCTATCTTCCGTTCAGATTCTTCAACTACTTTAATGCGCTCCTCGATTACATTTGATTTTGCTATCACGCTGTCTATTTTCTGTTCTAGCTCGGTCTGCTTCGACACTATTTCCGCAAGTTTAGCAAGCACAGTTGCCTGACTAGTTTGTACATCTAGAAGAATCTTCTCAATGTTCGCCATCTGCTCTCTTTCGGTTACGTTCATAGGGCCAGGGTTTAGCTCTACATCTCCTGAGAGTAGCAATAGAGCTTCCCCCAACAAGGAACAGTCATTAAAGATTAACAACCAAGCAGAGTCAACCACATATTTGCAAACAGAGCAAGTGAACAGGCACAACATCCGTCTGTCAATGGGGCACGACACTCTTACAAGCATCACATTACTCGTGCGGTAACATTTTGCGTAATTCAAATAACCAACCTGATACATGAAGCAACGTAAGTTCGTGCCAAGAAGAGTGCCGCACCCCAGTCGACAGCTGCCAAGATGCTCCCTTTTATCGGCCTGGTAAAGCGGATCCGGAAGCGTGCCCCGTCGCGCAGCCATGTGGCCGGTTTGCAGCTCAAGCAGGAAGGTATCAGGCGTGCCATCTCGCATCAGTGGACGGCAAGGAGGGGCGCACTGCATATGCGCCGTAGCTGTCATCCAGGGCCGTACGGTAGACTCGGCAGCCGCACCGCCGATGAACGCCGCAGCCGCAAGGATACCGGGCAGTACCTGATACATGAAGCAACGTAAGTTCGTGCCAAGAAGAGTGCCGCACCCAGACTGAAACTGTGTCGGGTAAATGGCATGTAATTTTAATAAAGGCGGCTACGTGTCCGTCTGTATATTTTTCTTAAGTCTTTTTGTTTCTCCCCACTGTGGCTATAGTGTGGAGGAGCGTATTTTAAACGCGCGAAACGCTTGTGGGCCACCCCTTCAGCCCCTCCCCTTTAAATAATGTTTCTATACACAGGGTGTCCCAACTGTCATGCACCAAGATTTAAACCTATGCAAATACCGCGTAGCTCGACAGAACCAAGGTAATGTCGTTTGCCGTCGCTTGGAGATTATTTTTTTGCATTCCGATAATTACATAATTAGTCTGAATTAATTATTCAACTTCTCAAATATTAAAATTTGATTAGATCGACATGAAAAACTCCCGATACATCTTTCTATTGCTCAATACGTGCTTCATCAATACTTTTTGGGCGAGTTGGTACATCTTGAAGCTTTGGGTAACAGCGCAAAACAGACGACCACAAAAAGGGAGTACGTTCTGCGGGCGCCGCTGCTGACATTTCCCTCCTCCTGCTCAGCGCCGCCACCGCGCTTAGGGTGCCTCAATGCCAAGGAGGTTGAAAAAAAAAAAGGTTAAAAAAAAAGGTTAAAAAAAAAGGTTGAAAAAAAAATTCTGGAGTGGCGGCGCTAAGTGTTGGCTAAGTGTTGATATCAGGAACTCTGAAAAAATGCACCACGGCATTCAGCTTTGCTCCTAAAACCTGTGAAACAAAGGTGTACACTTGATGGATCTTTACAGCGAAATTATTAATCTGCAACATGAAGGAGGCGAAAAGCAGGTGTTTCCTATGTTCCACTATTCGCGGATGTCTCTTCTTGCCCTGAGTAAGATGGCGGCGGCCTGGCTTCACTTTGAAAGCAGCATTGGCACTCCAGAGTCAATGCCAGCGGCTGGCATCGATGAACACTACTGCGCTTGCCTTCAACGCGACCCACTGCGCCACCGCTGCCATTATTTCCTTCCTCCTCCCTCCAGCGCTGATGTTGCCTTTTCCCTCAACGCCGCGCGAGGGGCAGTGTGGGAACGCTTGAATGATGATCGGCGTCGGAACCAGCTGTGGAAGACGACGACGAAAGCGCCAGAAGTGGCACGAGCGCGAGGCGAACTCGCTAACTTTTCCTGCACTTCACAGCGACCTTGAAACAGAGATTTAAGGCTTCCGACTTCAAAAAAAAAAAAAATCGCATCATCTCACCCTACGGGCAACCATGGTGGGATGCGAAAGCATCGCGGGGGGTGCGCATCGACTTTCCGTTTCGTTTCACTTGGGAACAGAACCCAATGAAAGTTACAGTGAGAGAATGTATTGAGAAGAGAGAAGACGTTTGTACGGGGTTGTTGCGTCTTTATTTAGAGATCGTACGTGATTCCTAGCGCCGGTGCGCGCGGTATCTTGAAGACGATGGCTTCACAGCGAACGCGCGCTTTATACTGCGCCTAAAGCCCCTTGATAATTTTAAGGTACCGCCACTCTTTGTACTCTGCCGCCGGTGCGCGACCTCCTCGCCTCCTCCTCGCCCCTCGCGAGTCCCTTCCGCGGCAGACGGTCTTGCGCCCGTTTTCCTGCACGATGATTGGTCTCCCTGCCGTTGCTCTTGGAAACCAGCGGAGCTTCCATTTTGCTTGTGTTTTGCTTTTTCGTTCGCGCCATTTTGCGCCTGAGCTCGCTTGGCTCGGCGTATAGAGAACGTCGCACGCTAACATTGAACGCTGTTTCGTGCACTGTCTGCTAGCGCTATGCCGTGCTGCTGCGCATATAACTGCAGCAAGAAGCGCGATGATGGTTATGCAGTTTTTACGATACCGCAAGGAAAGCGTGATGGCTTGCGCAAGAAGCAGTGGCTGCACAACATTGGCCGAAAGAACTTTGTTCCGACAAGGAACAGTATTGTCACGTAGTAGTGACGCTGAAGAAAAGTTGTCGCAGTTTCACCTGAAAGGCGAAGCATCAATTGCGATAGCAAATTTGTAGAGATCTATACGGAGTAATGATATTAGCTTTATCAGCTGTATAATTTTGGACATGCAGCAGCACCGGCAACACGCTGAACTTGTCGACGCCGTCGGCGTTTTGCCCGCGTTCGCTCAAAATGCGTGCGGCGTTGGTGACTGTTGCCGGAGCCTCTGATATAGTAGTAGAGGTTTAGGTTGGGAAAAGATGCGTATTTCTGCAGCCCTTATAGGGAGCACGGCTCAGCATCTGGGGGGAGGGGTATGAGGGGAGAAAGAGGGAAATAGTGGGAGAAGGGGGAAGGGAGAGGGCACTCGTCCTCGTCTCGGGCAGGGTGCCCCTACAGCCGGTCAGCCAGCATAGTGTCCGCAAGGTAGCCGAGGACCACCTTGAACACTTGGCTGGGGTTGCGGGCTGGATGCAGCAGGTCCGTGCTGGCCGCAGAAGGTAGACCCATGCGGCGGAGTTGAGCCGCCATGGTGTTGCGGTGTTGGTCGAGTGCGGGGCAGGAACATAGGAGGTGCTCCAGTGTTTCGTCTGCCCCGCACATAGAGCAGGCTGGGGAGTCTGCTCTGCCCAGGCGGAAGCTTCGGGCGGCTGTCCAGCAGCAGCCAATCCGAAGGCGTAGTAGGAGGGATCTCTCCCTTCTGGTCAGTCCCCTGTCAGGCAGCCGTGTCGGAGGGCTCCGCCTTGCCACGCGTGCGTCGGGGTGGCAGCTCAGCAGCAGTCGTTGAATGGTGCTCCTTGAGTAGTCCGACGACACGACCGCCTGGCTGGGAGCCGTGTCCGTGCCGTGTGCCTCCTTTGCCAAGGCATCTGCCTCTTCATTGCCTGGGATTCCCACGTGGGCAGGTACCCAGTGCAAAGAGACGTCAATATAAATAGGCACTTGGTGCCGCAGCTAAACGTCGCCTCCCTTCCCTCACCCTCCCCCCCTCCCCCACGGCCTCTCGCGCGTCGGAAGAAGGTGCGTTTGCTCTACATATATGGTGATTGTAAAGGAGGAAAGAGACGCCTACTTGTGCAGCCCTTACGTGAGCACGGCTCAGAACGCGCGTTTGTTCTCCGCCGTGCGTTCACTCCCCGTGAAAGCGCGCGCCCCTCGCGCCCTTTCACTCGCACATACAGCGTTCGGCGCGCGGCGACGATTTCATCTCCATTGACGTCATACGGAACCTCACGGCGACGGCGACGGCGATGCCGACGGCAGAAATCTGCTTTTGAGTGTCCATATAATTGCTATCGCAATAAGACAGTCGTAAAACTGTGTACGACGAAATTGGTTGTTTATTGGGCGAACCTGTGCCCACAAAGCAAGGTACACTCAAAGCACGATAGCGGCGAACACAGTCGGCGATCGTCGAAAATCTGATCAGCGGCGAAACGCGTCGGCTTTTATACCTGAGTCATCGAAGGTTCCAGATTAATCCCTGATGCCCGCGTGTCTTCCAGAAAGTTCTAGACAATTCGCGTCGCTCATACAATCAGATTACATGAGCGTCGGTGACCACAGACAAAGGATAGAAGCATCGATAACGTTCGAGAAGCTTCCGATGCAGGCGCGTCCTGCGCCGAGCGATAACGTTTAACACTTGTTAGCCGGTGGAAAGCGGTCACCGGTGAAAGATAAACATGTATACGTGTCAATACGCTCCCTTTAAAAAAGCATCGTCCCGATGCTACAAATACGAAAGCGAAAACAAAACCACGCGTAATAAAAACCAAAACAATAACAAAACAAAGTACCTAACGTCGGCAGCGGGCGTAGAAAGTCTTAAGACGCACCACATGGATGACTTCGGGTCGTGCCCGGCGCCGCTGTGATTGCGAAATGCCGTCTGGCACGACCTCATAGTCCAGTGCGCCAATACGTCGGATTATCTTATACGGTCCGAAATAGCGACGCAACAGTTTCTCGCTAAGTCCTCGTCGGCGTATCGGAGTCCAGACCCAAACACGGTCGCCGGGCTGGTACTAGACGTAGCGTCGTCGAAGATTGTAGTGTCGGCTGTCGGTCCTCTGCTGGTTCTTGATGCGCAAGCGGGCGAGCTGTCGACCCTCTTCGGCACGCTGCAAATAAGTGGCAACGTCGAGATTTTCTTCGTCAGCGACGTCCGGTAGCATGGCGTCAAGCGTCGTTGCCGGGTTCCTTCCGTAGACCAGGTTGAACGGCGCCATTTGCGTCGTTTCTTGCACGGCCGTGTTGTATGCGAAGGTCACGTACGGAAGTGTGGCATCCCACGTCTTGTGCTCGACGTCGACGTACATTGCCAGCATGTCGGCGATGGTCTTATTTAGGCGCTCGGTGAGGCCATTCGTCTGCGGGTGGTAGGCGGTGGTGCGGCGATGGCTTGTCTGGCTGTATCGCAGGATGGCTTGAGTTAGTTCTGCCGTAAAGGCCGTGCCTCTGTCAGTGATGAGCACTTCTGGGGCACCGTGACGCAGGAGGATGTTCTCAACGAAGAATCGGGCTACCTCGGCGGCACTGCCTTTGGGCAAGGCTTTTGTTTCGGCGTAGCGGGTGAGGTAGTCCGTAGCGACGACGATCCATTTATTCCCGGACGTCGACGTCGGAAAAGGCCCCAGTAAGTCCATCCCGATCTGCTGGAACGGTCGGCGAGGTGGCTCGATTGGCTGTAGAAGTCCGGCTGGCCTTGTCGGCGGTGTTTTGCGTCGCTGACAGTCTCGGCATGTCCTTACGTAATGGGCGACGTCGGCAGAGAGGCGAGGCCAGTAGTAGTTTTCTTGTATCCTCGAGAGAGTGCGGGAAAACCTGAGACGTCCAGCCGTAGGGTCGTCATGGAGAGCTTGCAGAACCTCTGGACGCAATGCTGAGGGTACTACGAGGAGGTATTTGGCTCGGAGAGGCGAGAAGTTCTTCTTTAGGAGAAGGTCGTTTTGCAAGAAAAACGACGCCAATCCTCGCCTGAACACCTTCGGCACAATGACGGTCTTGCCTTCCAGGTAGTCGTCCAAATAGACGAGGCAAGTCTGCCACTTCAAGCCTGCCAGTACTGTATCCATGACACGTTGGAAAGTGGCAGGCGCCGAGCAAAGACCAAACGGCATCACCTTGAACTCGAACAGTCCGTCTGGTGTTATAAAGGCAGTCTTCTCCCGGTCCCTCTCGTCGACTTCGATTTGCCAGTAGCCGGTTTTGAGGTCCATCGACGAAAAATACTTTGCGTTGTAGAGTCGATCCAAGGCGTCGTCAATCCGTGGAAGGGGGTATACGTCCTTCTTCGTGATTTTGTTGAGGCGACGATAATCGACGCAGAAACGTAGGGTTCCATCCTTCTTCTTCATTAACACCACGGGGGACGCCCACGGACTCTTGGACGGCTGGACGATGTCGTCGCGTAGCATTTCGCCGACTTGTTGCCTTATGGCCTCGCGTTCGCGCGCCGAAACTCGGTACGGGCTCTGACGGAGTGGCCGGACATTTTCGTCGGTTATGATGCGGTGCTTGGCGACAGGGGTTTGTCGAACTTTTGACGACGACGAGAGGCAGTCCTCGTATTGCAGGAGCAGAGCCTTTAGTTGTTCTTTCTTATGCCTGGGAAGGTTCTGATTGACGTCGAAAGTTGGTGCAGGTACTATAGTCGTCGTTGCAGGTGCACTGGAATCCGTGAAGGCGAAATCACTGCTGGCTTGTACTATTTCGTCGATGTAGGCGACCGTGGTGCCTTTGTTAATGTGCTTGTATTCGGGGCTGAAGTTCGTGAACATCACCCTTGCTTTCCCTGCACGTAGCTCAGCTATGCCTCTAGCGACGCAAATTTCACGGTCGAGCAGTAAGCGATGATCGCCCTCGATGACGCCCTCCATGTCTGCAGGCACTTCGGTACCGACGGAAATCATTACGCTGGAGCGAGGCGGAACGGTGACTTGTTCTTCAAGCACACTCAAGGCATGGTAACTTATGCTTGTATCCGGTGGTATCGGATTCTGCTTTGAAAGCGTTATCGACTTGGACCTTAAGTAGATGACTACACCGTGTTGATTTAGAAAGAAAGGAGCAGTGCTGCAGGATTACGAAGCTCGCCGGGTAAGTGCGGTTGTTTACCGTGACTCGCGCTGTGCAGATTCCAGTCGGCGTTATTAGGTGGCCTCCCGCTGTCCGGATATCGGGTCCTTGCCAGGCTGTTTTCACCTTCTTCAACTTGGCGGCGAACGGGCCACTGAAGACGGAATTGTCGGCTCCAGTGTCGACGAGAGCGGTGACGTTATGGCCATCGATGAGCACGTCTAGATCGGTAGACCGGCGTCTGGCGTTGCGGTTAATTCGTGGCGTCGGATCACGGCTGCGTCGGCTGCTGCTGCTACGTCGCGTCGGAAGGTCTTCTTTCGGCGGCGAAGTGCTGTCAAGACTGTTGCTAGGCGGCGTGCTGGTATCTCGTCGTGATGAATCGCGAATCGTCGTCGTCGGCGGCGTCGGAGGATCTTCGGCATTGCGTCGTACAGCAACCGCACCTCCATCGGTTGCTGCCTTTAGTTTCCCGGGCAAGGGCTAGGAGATCGGCCCCGGGTGGGACCGTTGTACTGACGGCGATGCGGCGAGATGTAGCGGCCTGGTGACGGCGAGCGTGAGGATCGTCGTGGTTGCCACTGGGCTCCGGCGAGGTAGTCGGCGATGTCGCGCGGTCGTTCACCTCGATCGGGACGCGGCGCGTTGACGGGGAACCCTCGTAGGCCCATCTCGCGGTATGGGCATCGGCGGTAGACATGGCCGGCTTCCCCGCAGTGATAGCAGAGCGGGCGGTGGTCGGGGGCGCGCCAAATGTCCGTCTTCCTCTGGTAGCTGTGCTGGGCGACGGGCGGGCGTGCTAACGGCGGCGGCGGTGGACGACGGAACTGCAGCGTTACTGGGCCCTGGCGCGAGCGCGGAGGGGGGCCTTGACGACGGGCGACGGCGGCGTAGGTCAGCGCTTCCGGCTGGGGTTGCGGCGATTGTGGCTGCACATCGGAAACTCCAAGTGAGCGCTGAACTTCGTCTTTGACGACGTCGGCGATAGATGCCACGTGAGGCTGCGACCTGGGAAAGAGCTTATGCAGCTCCTCGCGAACGACCGCTCTGATGGTCTCGCGCAGGTCGTCGGCGCCTAGCGCTTGAGCGTCGGCGTAGTTGGTCAGGGCACGGCGGTTGTAGTGCCTGACGCGCATTTCAAGCGTCTTCTCGATCGTTGTAGCCTCGGAAAGAAATTCGGCGACAGTCTTGGGCGGGTTGCGCATCAATCCGGCGAATAGTTGGTCTTTGACACCCCGCATCAAGAACCGAACTTTCTTTTTTTCAGACATGTCGGGGTCGGCGTGGCGGAAGAGGCGAGTCATCTCCTCCGTGAAGATGGCGATGTTCTCGTTCGGCAATTGCACTCTGGTTTCTAAGAGAACCTGTGCCCTCTCCTTTCGTACGACACTCGTGAAGGTCCTCACGAAGTTTTCACGAAAGAGGTCCCACGTAACCAGGGTGGTCTCTCTGTTCTCAAACCAGGTCCGAGCAGCGTCATCCAACGAAAAATAGACATGGCGCAGCTTGTCGTCATCGCTCCATTTGTTGAACGTCGCGGTCCGCTCGTATGTCTCCAGCCAGGTTTCAGGGTCTTCAGCGGATGATCCACGGAAGGTCGGTGGCTCCCGAGGTTGTTGCAGCAGGATGGGGGACGCTGGGGCTGCCATTGGGGTCGTTGACTTGGCCTTGATCGCTGTGGTCTTCTCGGGAAGAAGTCCGTACTCCGGCCGAATAAGGTGCGTGAAGGTGGATTAGTGTGGATTGAGGTGAATTACAGTAGATTTTACAAGACTCGCATTCGCGTCTCTTAAGCGATAGCTAAGGACACCTGGTAACCTTTTTTAGTTCTTGAAATTTCTTTGAACTGGGCTGCCATGCACGCGTGAGTGGGTGACGATTATTATTTGGTTTTCTCACGGATACAGGCAATGTGCAGGAGGCGATCGCGCACCCTTGCTGTTGACTTCTAGGCGGAGGGCGGGAATCTTTGCTTTACTAGCGAATGCGTTACAATCACCTTCGGTTTTGTTCTGTAGGTGAACCTTTTCCATGCATGTAACACGAGCCGATGTCATTGTATCAATGCGCTTTGATTACGAAGGTTCAGCAATAAATAATGATTATGGTTATGATATCGCAATGCAGGGAGTATTATGTAGGCAATAATGTTTAGCACTGCAGCGTATTAGTCACTTGTATAAATGACGTTTTATTCATCCTGCCCGAGTGATTAACTCGTCGATAAATGTTCTAGCTACGTTTCACTGAAGACCAATTTGAGCCGCGCATATTACAAGAACTTAGAAAAAAAAAGCTGAAGCCCAACGCAGTTCCAACAGTTTTCTCCCACCGACCTGTCGTGAAGCACAGGAAGCCCCCTCGACAGCGGCATGAACCTCGAACTGACAGTAGTAAGTGATTGCTGCTGCTTGATCCTTGTCCCGCCTCTAATAATTTCAGCAATAATGATCTCGGTCGCTTAACGACGCAGCCGACGGCACTATGATCCTTTATGCAGGGCTAGTCGCCACCGCATGCTTGGCCACAATCTACAATGCGTCGGCAATAGGGTACCCCGCTAATCAAAATCACAATTTTAACTATCCTACTACATAATTTAACGGTATGTCGGTGTGAACTATCAAATTACCTTATCCAGAGGCGTTTCTTTTGCCGAAAAATATAGAATGCCTTCTCCCATAGGTATACCGAGTATGTGTTAGGCTTCATTGACACCGACGCCTAAATAATAATCTGTAAATACCTTTCTTCAGCTTCTGTTATTGTGGGCGATGAGTGGTTGCCGGCACCGCTTCATCGCACTGAAATTGCGCAACCGTCCTATTCAATGCAGAAACCACAGCGCAAAAGTTACTTTGACATTGAGACAAGCACATGGACGGACGATGCACTCGCGAGTAATTCATTATAAGAAGGCACGCTGAATATAATACCTGCGGTGCACATGCGCGCACATGCAAGAAAAAACTGCCAAACACAGAGTAATTTGCCACCAGCAATACTAGTTCAGATGCGCAAAGCAGCGTATCATGTGGCAGAAAAAATAACTGGAGTATAGAACTCGCCTCAAAGCTCCTTTTAGATCAGTGTGTGTCGTTCATGCGGCTTTAAGACGAAACCAACCTCCTTATAAACCTTGCCTTCACCGTTCTCCATGCCGTTATCACCATTTTTCAAAATTTTCTACGCCACTGGGGCGCGCAACTGGCCCAAAATCATGCGCCTCCATCGAATTCTGCGGCCCGTCCGCGGGAGCCCAGGCGCAGTAGCGTGCCGTGCGCAGTGTGCGCAGCCGGCGGGCGAGGAGAATCGAGGAGGAAAGCGCGGCGGGGACGAGAGTGTCGCTACTTTCAAATTATCAAGGGGCTTTAACTGCGCCGCGACACTTGCGCCGCCTACCGGCGTATTCTTAGAGATAGAGTGAGAGAGTGAGAGAGAGAGTTATAGACGATTTCAGCGTTTACAAACAAACCTCGCTTCCCGCTGATTGGTTGCCCCATCGGAACTTCCGGCAGGAGAGCTAGAAGCACTTCCGGCTATGTTGTTTGAAGGCATGCGCGACGTGAGGCCGGCGTGTCGATGTTTGCACTGCTTGGTGGAATCTGCGATGAGCTGATTCTACATCGTGAATATTGTCGAGATGACGAGCGACTACGTTAAGGCGCTTAGCACTGAAGCAAAAGATCGGTAGCGCCAAAAGCTGATGTTTAGAGGTAGAGAGCTGCCCGATCCGCTGGACGATGATGTCGTGCGATTTTCGTTTTCGCCGGGCTTCAAACACCTCCCCTCAGTTACAACCCCGGAGCAACAAGCGGAGCATCTTAGTGAGGACATGCAATGAACGCAGACTGTTGTCTTCAAGGTAGGTAATGGGACTGCCGAAAACTAGAAAAACATTAATGGGTTTTTTCTTTCTGGGTTTTTACGTGCCAAAACCAGTTCTAATTATGAGGCTCACCGTAGTGGAGAGTTCCTGATTAATTTCGACCACCTGGGGTTCTTTAACGTGCCCTACAACACAAGCACACGGGCGTTTTTGCATTTCGCAATGGCACTTTTATTGCTGCAAGATGGAGGATGAAGTGGTAAGCTGTGCATGTGTACATGCACATGTTTTCTGCGTCATATGCCTTGTTTCTGCTTTTCAATATGCATTCACAAATAACTGTACATTCTCAAAAGTCATTTAGTGCAAGAAGCCTAGGTCGACTGTAATGGGACTAACTAAATGCTCACGAATTTACCACACTTCTAACAAAATGAAACCTGTAGGGTTGGGCGCGAGATTGCAATCCATAATTGGCCTCCGTTAATTCGTAAATGCTTTTAGAATGTGGCTGAAACTTCCTACATGCATGCACGGAAATCGCCACTTTTCTGCGATTCTGCTCTGCGATACCGTTAAGAATGCTCACATGCCGTCGCGGTGGCTCAGCGGTTACGGTGCCTGTTGCTGACCCGAAAGACGCCGTTTGGGCCCCGGCTGTCGCATTTCGATCGAGGCGAAATGCTAGAGGTCCGCGTACTGTGCGATGTCAGTGCACGTTAAAGAACCACAGGTGGTCGAAATTTTACGGATCCCTCCACTGCGGCGTCCGTCATAGCCGGAGTCGCTTTGGGACGTTAAACATGATAAACCAATGCGCACATATACCTAGGTAGTAAAGCTGCAGAAGTTCACTTGTGCCCCAGATACGAAAAACATTAAAATAAAACGGCGGCAGCATGGCACCCCTTAAACAATAATTTAAACTCATGTTCGTAGCATGGCGATTAACGCCGAGGCAAGAAACTGGACGAGCGGGCGAGCTCGGGGCGAGAGTCGAGCTGCTCTCGCCTGAGTTACACGACATAAGCCCAGAACAATCGCGCAGTAGCACTTATATTATTCAGCATTATAGCAGTCCGGCCACTCCACGTAGTAACGTACCTTGGATGAAGGTGAGCAGAGCAAATCTGGGAGCACTTGGTAGGCTCCCAGATTTGGAAAACACCGTTGACGAGTAAACGTAATGAAAACAGTCGATGATCCAAGAGCTACTCGCCGTCACGCAACACACTGAATGCCACAAGTCGCACTTATATCGATATACCCGAAAAATAACACAGAATATGCGCAGGACGAGCGCGCGAGCGAACAAATACCAGCAAAAACGAGCAAAAGGAACAGCTACCGGAAGTTTCCTAGGGGCGCCGGATGCCGGCGCACAGCGTTGAAAGCGCGCGGTGGCGCTGGATGAAACCGTCTATATGCAATGATTTGCTGCGCCGCACCTGTGGCGGAGAGGGGAGGAGGAGAGCGCACACCTGCGTAGGAGAGGAGAATGAGGGACAGTTGCGCAGTGAGGGAGAGTTCCGCAGTGTACGTTCTGCGGCGTCCGTTCTTTTTAGATGCTCTCGCATCTAAAAATTGGGAGGACGCTTAAGCTTCGTTTTTAAGAGTGGAACGCGATAGTATTCAAAGATCCCTGACTGCTACTCATGGTTCCCGACGACTGCAGCTTATGCAACCGTAATGGTTACTGGCAAACACTGGCGGCGAACGCTATGCATGTAGGCGAGGTTTCTGGTGGAAACGGGGCCTCTTGCGTGGGCCGATCCCGGAGAATGTGCACAACCGCGCCAAAGAAATTACATCATTTTCAGGTTTCCGTATTTCTTTCACACTTTTAATGTTTCAGTCTGAGAAGATTAAACATACAAGGCATGCGCTGTGGATGTTTTGTTTGATGACATTTGTTTGTGGATTGTCATTCTCAAACTTCCGGTGTGGCAGAATGGTGTGGCATACCTAAACGTGGTTGGGGATGATTTCCTCGGCCGCGGGCGCCAATTCCGACGCCGACGTCGGTTTTTCTGCGACACGGGGCTCTAAACGCTATCGCGACTGGCCACTCGAGGCGCTTTGCGTGTATTCGCTTGTTTCTTGGAGCAGCTTATTGACCCTTTTCGCGGCGATCCCGAGGGCACTGCCAGGTTTGATCACGTGGTGACGCGCCCATTGCTTGCCTCAACTGCCTCCGTTGCCTCCGTGTTTATGATGGAAGTGTATGACGCCGACGCGACTTAGAAAACCTCTCTTTTTGGAGATATCGTAGACGGTGACTAGGTAGACGACACGAAGCTTTGATCACAGCTTCAGAGAACATGCAAAAGCGCTTTCGGAGCTGATTATAAGCTATGACCAAACGGCGTAAGCGGGGCTAAATATGTATTCCAAGCTATCCAAACATACCGCTCATTAATTCAGTCAGGATTAGTGCGTTTTGCTGTTTCTTCTTTATTCGGCAAATATTTTGAAGCAGTGGCTTGTCAGTTTCTGACTCAGCGAAATTCCTCAGTGCGGCCACTGTCTGATTATTTTCTGCCTAATCGCGCAGGTGTGCTCATTTCCGATAAATTTCTTCTTGCTGCGCACAAGGCTTGAAACGTAGCTGTTTTGTACATTGTGATGCCTTGTAGCAAATATATATTCCAGTTAGTAACTCGCTTACGCTTGTGGGCCGTCACGAAACATTCAACTTTGACCAATCATGCGCCATCGGTGCATCATCATCATCATCATCATCATCATCATCATCATCATCATCATCATCATCATCATCATCAGCCTATTCATGTCCACAGCAGGACGAAGGCCTCTCCCTGTGATCTCCACTTACCCCTGTCTTGCGCTAGATGATTCCAATTAGCGCCAGCAAATTTCCTAACTTCATCGCCCCAATTAGTTTTCTGCCGTCCTCGACTGCGCTTCCCTTCTCTTGGTATCCATTCTGTAACTCTAATGGTCCACCGATTATCCATCTAATGCGTTACATGGCCTGCGCTGCTCCATTTCTTCCGCTTAATGTCCACTAGAATATCAGCTATCCCCGTTTGTTCTCTGATCCACACTGATCTCGTCCTCTCTCTTAACGTTAGGCCTAACATTTTCCGTTCCATCGCTCTTTGTGCGGTCCTTAACTGGTTCTCGAGCTTCTTAGTTAACCTCCAAGTTTCTGCCCCATATGTTAGCACCGGTAGAATGCAATGACTGTACACTTTTCTTTTCAATGACAGTAGTAAGCTCCCATGCATTCATGATTTGGCCATGCCAGCCGTATGCACTCCAACCCAATTTTATTCTCCTGTCAATTTCTTTCTCATGATCAGGGTTCCCTGTGAGTAATTGACCTAGATAAACGTACTCCATTAAATACTCTAGAGCCTGACTGGTGATCCTGAATTCTTGTTCCCTTGCGAGGCTATTGACCATTATTTTTGTCTTCTGCATATTAGTCTTCAACCCCACTCCTACACTTTCTCGGTTCAGGTCCTCAATCATTTGCTGTAATTCGTCCCCGTTATTGCTGAATAGGACAATGTCATTTGCAAATGGGAGCTTGCTGAGGTATTCGCCATTTATCCTCACTCCTAAGCCTTCCCAGTCTAAGAGCTTGAATACTAGCTTCTTCTAAGCATGCAGTGAATAGCATTGGAGTGATTGTGTCTCCTTGCCTGACCCCTTTCTTGATAGGTATCTTTCTACTTTTCTTGCTGTGCAATCCTTGTAGATATTTGCCAAGATATTCACGTATGCCTCCTGTACTCCTTGATTACGTAATGCCTCGATGACTGCTGGTATCTCTAATGAATCAAATGCTTTTTCATAATCTATGAAAACCATATAGATAGGTTGGTTGTACTCCGCAGATTTCTCTATTACCTGATTTATGACATGGATATGATCCATCGTAGAATATCCCTTCCTGAAGCCAGCCTGTTCTCTTGGTTGGCTGAAGTCAAGTGTTGCCCTGATTCTATTGGAAATTATCTTGGTGAATATTTTAGTCCGTCATTTATTGTGCGTATACAGTGCACACATGTTCAAGTGTGCGCCCATTCACTTATTCTTAATACGTCGGCGATTGAGTGGGCGTAAGTTTTCCTGCTATTTGGGACAGATGTGTATAGATAACGTGCGCGAAACTTACTATGAGAGGAAGCGGTGCTACTCCTATTGTCATTGTTTAACGAGTGGTACTCACTCTTGCCGACGTTCTGGGGATGAAGCCCTTTCTTTAAAGGTTAGCGATACAAGGCTGGCGGATGAGCAAATTTCTGTATCCTCGAGAAGAGCCGTACATCTCGGAAGTACCGGTAACACGTTCGGACAGTTGCAGCAGTGGTCCGCGAACTTGGCCACACAGATTCATTCCATTCCCTTAACATGCCAGTCACTATTCTTGCAGCCAACTACTGCACACGTTTTCAATCCACATGATTCAATCTAGCATGATTGGAGCACACTGTGTTAGCGAAAACTCAGTTGGATTTCCGACAGCTGATTGCACAGAAGCAAGGTAGAAGCGGTAATGGTTAATAATAATGGGGTTTTACGTGCCAAAACCACGGTCTGATTAAGAGGCACGCTGTAGTGGGGGACGCCGAAATAATTTGGACCACCTGGGGTTCTTTAACGTGCACCTATATCGAAGTACACGGGTGTTTTCGCATTTCGCCTCCATCGAAATGCGGCCAGCCGTGGCCGGGATTCGATCCCGTGACCTCGCGCTCAGTAGCCCAACACCACAGCCACTGAGCAACCACGGCGGGTTGCGGTAATGGTTTCGTATTCGTGCGCGGTCGCTGAGGAGCGGAGGCCGTATGCACAGGAGTCTGATCTTCGTTTTCATTGGTCGGATGAAAGTATCCTCGAAACGCCATTTTCCAGGGAATTCTCCGCTTCAAGCAACAGGGAAAATAAAGCTGTCCTAGGCAATGCCTCTCTAGGGTACGCTGTACCTAGAGCTCCGCATGCTGTCGTCCATGTGCGCCGCCGTCACTCTTGACTTGCGCACTGAGTTGGACAGCTGTGACAGCGCTACGCCTAGGACCGCTTTGACTACTTCGCGCGTCGTGATGCATTGCTGCAAGTTTTTGTGACAAGACAAATGATATGCACGACGATGCAGCGCCTCCGCCGACGTGCCGCCACAATCACTCTATCGCTCTTTGCGTGCTGCAGTGTACGCCACGGATCAATAAATATAGCTGTTATCAGTGGCGTCGCCAGAAATTTTGTTCGGGGGGGGGGGGGGGCTCAGGTTTTAGCGCGGCCTCCTCCTTATATAATTTGTCGAGGGATCAAATACATGAATAATAACTGCATTGGCAATGCCATTTTATATTAGATGCTGCAAACGAATTATTGAACGCTACGCACTGTCAAGTAAACTATGTATTTTTTCATAAAAGAATATATTCGTATGTCCCAAAAATTGTGGCAGAAATAACTGATATCAATGCTGCCGTGTTTTTTTGTCTATTTAATAAGTAAAGCCCACACGAACTTTACGACTATATCTGTTCGAAACCATGCAGCAAAGCAGTGCATGTAGCTGATATTAAAAACGTAAAGGCCATGAAATGAATAAGTTGAGGAGAAATATTTTGATGAATCTTGTCATTCAAGAACCTCTTATGCATTTTTGCACATATGCAACGGCCAGGAAAAAAACCTCAATGACGCTGTCCAAAGCTGCTATAAAGGGTTTCGATAAAGGCTACCTGGCCGCGGTTGCAGCTAAACTTATTGAAAACACTATGAGTATGAGAACTGAAATCCAATGGTTTCCTGCGCATATGGGAGAAGTGGACAAGACCCGGGCTAACCTCAATGAGGTTACTCATGACTTGGCACGAGGACTTGCTAGCCGTGACAGTCACAACCGAGCCGTCCACCACCAGGCCGGGGAATTTAGAGATCATTTATTAACATATAACGAGATTACTAAACACTACTATCTAGGACGCGCAGACAATTTCCATTGCCACATTCAAAGCTGAACAGGGCTCAGGCAGTTTCAATGAGACTATTACAAACAGGAACTTATCCCACGCCGTACCACCTTGATAAAATGTATCCAGAAAGAGAGGTCAAGAAAGATTGTCATGCGTCACATCATTGGGATCAGACGCATGCTCGCGGGATGCCCTGCGACTCTCACCAACCCTGAAGAAGAATGGCTTCATTGGAAGAAGATGCTAGAGAGTTCATCTTTTCAAGATCAGCTACGGGCTGTCCAGAGGGCCCACGATGTCGCTGAAGGGCTGGGCCTAACGGTGCCATCGTGGGAGCGGCCCGCCTCGACTTGAAATAGTCGAGCCTCAGGACTTTTGTAAATAAAAAGTTTTTACACACACACACTGTCCCTCGTCCCAATAGATTGCGCAGGAGCAGCTGTAACCGGTCGTGTATTGCAATTACACCGAGATTATACTCGCAACAGTGAGCACAAATAAAAAGTACGAGTTCTGCAAAATATACATTAGACAAGCGAAGATAGAATGGAATATACAAATGTGAAGATACAACTTGATAAAGGGCAAAAAAGTGTCGCTGGAAACAAAGTTCACTGCTTGTACACGCAAGGCCTAACAAGATATTTAAATATACGTCTAAGTCTCCAATAAATCTACGTATTTAAGCAAACGTCACTTTATATAATGCGTCAAACAAGAGAAATAAACATCTTACGCAGTCACAGATAGTAAACTTTGCGCACAGAAAGACAGATGATCTAGGCCAGAACAAAACTATGATCGCAGAAATCGTGATATGTACTCGGGCCATGCAGCGGTCATGACAGCGCCATGTGGGTAGAATAACAGAGGAATAATGCAGAAATCAGTACGAAAATGTGTATTTAACTGCCTGCACAGCGGCAACAATTATTCTGCACCCAAAATTAAAGGAGGGTATTGCTTCGTTTCAAAAAAGAAAGAGCAGTATAGGTAAAAAATGTCACAGTTTCGCCCTAAGGGCGAAGCAATGAATGCGATAGCAACGCAGCAATGTCATACGAAGTAAGGTGAGCGGCTTTGGTAGCATAATGAATTGTAGTAAACATGAGCTGATTAAGCAAGCAGGTGTGCTGCGGCGTAAGTAGACCGACATGAAGAGAGACTCCATGACCACGAGAAGGCGCGTGTAAGGTGGTGTTGATGAGAAACGCTTCCCGTGGGCAGCGCGTGCGAAGGGACACACCTGTAGCGCTGCACTGCCGATCCTGGCAGCATTGCATGTGTAGCGTGCGTTGGAAAATGTGGCCCGACTATTACTAACTGAATGAACAAGCGTGGTGTGAGCGCGCACAAGCAAACATGAATAGAACACACTGAATGACTGGAGACGACTGTCAAAACGCTGGCAGCAAGCGCATACGCCGCAGCGGGCGAAGGTACGTGCGGTCTATCGCTTCAACGGAAACTGAGCGGCGAATGCACAGCGCATACGAAGGTCAGAGCCGTGTGGAGATAAGAGACGGTGTGGGCGAGCGACGAGCGCGGTTGCTGGCAGAGTAGAGGTGCCCCCCCCCCCTCCACTCCCTCCGGCGCTGGCTTCCCGCTTCCTTGCTTGCGCGTGGGAGATTGCTTGGAAAGTTCCCCTTGCGCCCGGTTGCAAGATAGGCCTTTGGTGCCGGAGCGCAGCGTCGCCCCGCCTCCATTCCTCCCTCCCTCCCATACCCCCACGGCCTTTCAAAGCGCGACGGTCGCGTTTGCTTTCCGCCGTGCGTTCGCTCTCCGTCATAGCGCTAGTCCCCGCACGCTTCCGCTCGGGCATACGGCGCGCGGCGAAGATTTTAGCTATACGGAACCTCACGGCGACGGCGACGCCGACGGCAGAAATCCGGTTGAAGTGTCCATATAATTGCTATCGCAATAAAAGGAAAGAAAAGGACAAACGAAAGCCACTGAGGATGCGGCAAGTTGAACTACCCAATATCCGAGTGTGTTCTTGGCAAACGGCGCGTGGGTCGGGCTTTCAATGAGGAAGGTCGGTCAAAATTGGTTATTGCTCTCCTCGTAATTTTTGTATTCGCATGATAATTTTGATCATGATGCTAACTGCTAGAATAAACGGCTAAACTTTCTGCGGTTTTAAAAGCTAACGAACAGTCATACGTTTTCATAATTTCGAGTTTATGGACCTGAAGGACAAGAGCTTTTTACTTGCATTGATTTTTGCTGCTTCGCTAGCTAAAGGACAAACTTCCCTCGCCGGTGAAGTTGAGCGAAGTGGTCAATGACTTCGGACACGTTGATGCCGACGTCTCTGTGGGTGTATAGAAGCGCCAGCCTAACCATGCGTTCCACAGACATTGTAGAGCGCAAGTTGTTTTATTGCGATAGCGAATTATATGGACACTTCAACCGGATTTCTGCCGTTGGCGTCGTCGGCGTCGCCATCGTTGTCGCCGTCGCCGTGAGGTTCCTATAGATAAAATCTTCGCCGCGCGCCGTATGCCCGAGCGGAAGCGTGCGGGGACGCGCGCTATCACAGAGAGCGAACGCACTTATCTCCCACGCGCAAGCAAGGAAGCAGGAAGCCAGCGCCGGAGGGAATGGGGGGGGGGGGGGGGGGGGGGGGCGCACTTCTGCCAACAACTGCGCTCGTCGTTCATCCGCACCGTCTCTTATCTCCACACGGCTCTGACCTTTATGCGCCGTGCATTCGCCGCTCAGTTTCCGTTGAAGCGATAGACCGCACGTACCTTCGCCCGCTGCGGCGTATGTTTGCTGCCAGCGTTTTGACAATCGTTGTCTGCAGTCATTCAGTGTGACCTATTCGTGTTTGTTTGTGCGCGCTCACACCACGCTTGTTCATTCAGTTAGTAATAGTCGGGCGACATTTTCCAACGCACGCTACACATGCAATGCTGCCCGGATCGGCAGTGCAGCGCTACAGGTGTGTCCCTTCGCACGCGCTGCCCACGGGAAGCGCTTCTCATCAACACCACCGTTTCACACGCGCCTTCTCGTGGTCATCGAGTCTCTCTTCATGTCGGTCTACTTACACCGCAGCACACCTGCTTACTTAATCAGCTCATGTTTACTACAATTCATATTGCTACCAAAGCCGATCAGCTTACTTCGGATGACATTGCTGTGTTGCTATCGCATTCATTGCTTCGCCCTTAAGGCGAAACTGTGACATTTTTTTTTAGTAAACTCTTATTAAAAATATTCTCTCTGCGCTGGCAGTGGTCACCGGAAGGGTGACTAGAATTTGCAGCAGTTTGTACACATTTACATAGAACCTGCAGTCACAATGCGAGAGGGCATCTATTCCGGTGCTAAAACCTAAAACACTCTCTCGATGTCGTTGGCATCCTTGTTTAGGTACCTTGCACAAACAGTTGGCTGTTCGATTCCAGTGATGTCCGCCGTTTCGTCAGGAAGTATGGAGACGCAGCCTCCTTTTGCAACCAGGCTTTCTTTGATAATTTCACCAAAAATTTCTATATTTTGGTTTTGTGCATCTGGGCTTAAATACGAGGCGTTACTGGGGCAGCTTTCCAAATGGTTGCGAGGAAGCGCTCTGAAAATACCTGTATTTTCAGCGGGGCTATGCTTAAATTCCATAGCGCCACTGTCCCTGTGGCCACGGAGAGCCAGACCTTGTTGCCCGCAAAAAGAATTTCCCCAATAATATACCATTCACTGTCTTCTGTTTTCTCATATTTTGCCTGCCCTGGCCCAGCTGATCGATCACATTGGGTAGGCTTCCTGAAAATGTTTGGAGAATATTATCAGCTGCTAGCTCACAGTCCGGGTGATATTTAGTATTTTCGTGTGTGTGAAAGATTGCGAGCGCGTGCTTTCGTTTCTGGAAGGGCTTGGGCACGAGGGCTCCTGTGCACGTATGTATGACCCAAGTTTATAAGAGCATTAACCCCATAAAGTTCCAGAATTGAAAATCTTTTAAAGCACGCCTTTGGAACTGTCAGTGCACCTTTCGCGTCAAGAGTTTGATGAGAACTTTATACCCATAAATTTTCGTAATTAAAATCCATGCGCTCTCTAGATTCCGCGGCTGCTGCGAGATGCCGTAACGCGCGTCGCTTGCTATCGAAAAGCCCTTGAAAGTTTGTGCTCGGATGGGGCTCCCTGCGTTACGTGACTCCAGGTGCAAGGGCGCTGCCACGAAATCCAGCCCGAGTTCGCAATGTTCGTGCCGAAATGTCTTTTCGAGCTTGAAAAAGACAATGTAGACAGAATGCAGAATGATTCCCGGCGTCGGTGGTAGTTTTGGTCGGTGGTGCATGCCGGCACGAAAAAATTTCGGGGCTGAAGCCCCCCTCCCCACCCTGGCTACGCCCCTGGCTGTTATTGTAACAATCCTGCAGCACATAACCACAACTGAAAACGATTGCTTCTAAAAATACCGTAATGCCACAAATGTCGTAAACTGAGCTACTATGGGATAAATAGTGCTTTGTGTTCCGCGATTTTCGTGTCGTCAGGATGCCCGAGCGGTTTGAGGCGCCGCGTTCAGGTTGCAGTGCGGTCTTCCGGGTGTGTACTCGAATCCCACTTTTGACGATACTTTTCTTTTTCAATTTTAAAACTTGTTTTTGCATTTTGTATCAAGACGTCCGGCGGCCGGCGATGCGAGCGTCCGCTCTTGCGCAAGCGGATACTGCTCCCGTTCGTGCGCGGGTGCCGCGGCGGAGGCCGCGGTGCCGGGTGCCGACGCGAAGTAATGGTCGTTGGGGTATTGCGGAGCGCAGCGTAGCAACACCCCAAATAAAAAATACTGCTCAGTCAGGCAACCCCAGCAATTCCGGACATCGCCTTTAGTTCACAGCTTTTACACCACGTGGCGTACGGACCTTTAAATTCAAAATTCGCGCGATGACGCATGAAGTGTACTGGACGATAACAGAATACACGTTTTAACAATAAAAGAAAAAAGAAAAAAAAGGACCACGCCAACAGATTTCACCGTCGAGCATGGACGAGCGCGAATCAGGAATGGCTGATCTGATAACCGCCGCGCGTATAAGACGAGCGGCCAGCTAATCTACTGTGAATCAGCAGTTTTGCTGCTATTGATGGGCGTTTAGAGGGTCAGCCCGGCTTCGAGAAAGCGGGTGCAGAATCTTGAAAGAGCGGCCTCCGCCCCCCCCCCCCTTCCGGCCATCTTTTCCTCGTCCAACTTTTTGTCCGATCGAATGAAAAAAGCAAAAATGCCCTTTTGTCGCTTCATTTCTCGAAAGCTGATTCTAAAATAATAGTGTAAGCTTGCTAAATGGTCGCGATGGGCGCATGTTGCAGGATATGCAGTCGCATGATTGACACCCTTAATCTAGGTTGGCCTCGGTTTACGAGTCCATTTGCGCATTTGCGTGCAGGTGCCTGGTCGAGTTATGTTCACTGCCATGGAATTTCTGTTTTTCGAAGGCGAAATCCTTAGGTGCATGGCTATATTTTCGGTGCCATTGGCAGTGATCTTGGCGAAACCGCGCCGTAACGAAAATGGCCGACTCCGCAAAGAGTAAAATCACGTCAACAAATGCTCGCATTGGCGTCAGTTTTCTCAGGGAGGTTCCTGTGAACAAAGTAAATTAGTGGCTTTGTAAAGAAAATTTGCTACATTTCAGCCGAACACCTTTTCTAAGCTCTTGGTAAGCGACGGGTGTAAATGCAGAAAATCATCTGTAACTGGTCAGTGTTCAAAGACCTCATTCACTGCACTGTGGGATAGCCAGAAATTTAGTTCGGAGGGGGGGGGGGGGGGGGCTCACGTTGCAGCGCGGCCTCCTCCTTGCAGAATTTGTCGAGGGATCAAATGCATGAATAATAACTGCATTGCCATTGCCAATGTCATTGTATATTAGAGGCTGCAAACAAACTACTGAGTGCTACCCACTGTCAAGTAAAATATGTACTTTTTCATAAAAGAATAGATTAGTATGTCCCAAAAATTGGGGCAGAAATATCTGATATCAATACTTCCGCGTTTTTTTGGTCTATTTAATTAGTAAAGAAAATATCACACGAACTTTAGAACTATATCAGTTCTAAATCAGCAAAGCAGTGCATACAGCTGGTGTGAAAAACGCAAAGGCCATGAAAAGAACAAGTTGAGCACAAATATTTTGATAAATTTTTGTTATTAAAGAACCTTGTTTACTTTTTTGTACAGTCGCGAGCAGAAGTTTGGAGACCATGGCATCAGCAAAAAAATTTAAATATATTCAAGCGCAGCTGCATGGCCCCGAATTGGCTTAATACGATGTATTGGTCGATCACGCGCACGTAGGCTTGCGCTCTTGATTTCAGCCGGAATGCCCAGGCTGCGAAGGAAAAAAAAATCGTGGCAGCAGAGAGACTCGGCTTTTCTGTACCGACGTGGGAGCGGCCCGCTACGTGCTGACGCGCGTTCCGAGGGACCGTAATAAAGTTTTATCATACTATCATACCATACCTTTGGTCCACAAACTTTTGCTCGTGACTGTACATATGCAACGGCCAGGGAATAACCTCAATGACGCTGTCCTTCGTTGCAATAGATTGCGCATAAGCAGTTGTTACCGGTCGTGTATTGTAGTTACATCGATAATATAGTCGCAACAGTGAGTACATATAAGAAGCAGGAGTTCTGCAAGATGTACATTAGAAATGGGAAAATAGAATGGAATATATAAGTGCGAAGATACAAGTTGATAAAGAGCACAAAAGTGTCACTGGTCACTGTTTGTACAAACTAAGCCTCGCAACAAGATGTTTAAATATATGTATAAGTATCCAATAAATACACGCATTTAATCAAACGTCTCTGTATGTAATGCGTCAAAGACAAATAGACATGTTGCGCAGTCATACATAGTAGTAGCTTTACGCATAGAAAGACAGATGATCTAGGCAAGAACAAAACTGTGATCGCAGAAATCGTGATATGTTCCGGAAGGACCGCCTGTTGGGCTAGTTGGTCTAACATAGTTACTTTCAGTTTGGCAGAACAGTTTGGTTCTCCTAGAAGCTGACAAGGAAGGTGGATTTGTTGTGATGCCGAAAGGCATGTTCAATGAAAAAGCCCAAGCGGCAGTGGACAAGAACTTTGTGGCTGTTTAGAAAAGTGCAGTAAGGGCTAAGACTAAGTTCATCAAATTTTGTAAGGACTTGGAATTGAACGGACTTGCTAGCGCTATTAGAAATAGTAAGGGGAACAGTCTGAAGGTTTTCTTTTCTGCAAAAACATATAATGTAGATGTCCCTTTCCGAACGATTGTGAGCGAAAGGGGGGCTTGGCAAAAGAATGTTAGTCAGTTTTTGCTGAAGAGCTTAAGTCACTCACGGTTGTTGATCCTTTCCGCGTGAGGAAATCTGAAGAAGTCACTGAATATGTGAAACACAACGAGAGTATCGATTATGGCTTGTCTGTCGACGTTCAGGACTTGTTTTATTCAGTATCTCAAGATAAGCTTTTAGTTGCTGTTAGGAAGTGCATTGAACAGAGTGGCGAACACGATTTCCAAAACTCCGCTTGCTTGTCGGTTCATAATTTAACGCTTTTAGAATTTTATCTTACTGTAACATTTATTATTTTTAACGAGTAGCCTTTTCTGCAACGTAGAGGTATGTATTGGGTCTTGCGTGGTTCCGATTCTATGCGACATATTTTTAGCTGATATTGACAGTGCGCTTGATTTGGCTTTTAATTGGGGGAAGGTATTCAAAGTGTTTCGGTACGTTGATGACTTTTTAATTCTTTTAAAGATAGAGGACGGTTTCCCTGCCCCTGGGAGTATTTTAGATGTTTTTATTCAAGCTGGGCAGGGTTTGAGTTTCACTCATGAATTGCTGGATGGAACGGAGGGGTTACAATTCCTGGATCTCAGGTTAAAATTTAGTGTAGGCCATGTTTGCTGAGAGTACCTCCCACGGGTTAAGAAGTGTCCCCTGCCTTTTGACTCTGCCCACCCTAAGATAGTAAAAAGGGGCATCGCATTACAATGTCTGGATGCTGCGCTCCGTAAGTCATGCCCGTATTCAATGCAGCATAGCTTTGACAATCAGATTGGTCGCCTTTTAGCAGCGGGATTCCCTGAGTTGCTTGTTGTTGCGGTGGCCGAGTCTATCCTGCAGAGGGTAAAGAACAGAGCTGGAGCAGAAAGGGCTGAGACCCATCGATGGATGGCGAGACCCGTATACATGCCTTATCTGCATCAGGTCTCGCACAACCTGAAGAAGGTGGCGAACAGCCATCGTATTCCTGTGGTCTTCACGGCTCCTAATAAGCTATCCAGGCTCTGCCCTCGAATTTGCAGTGACAGGAAAGAAGGTTGCCAAACAAGCCAAGATAGCCGCTTCGTGGGGTGTGCCACAGGAGTGGTATACTCCGTCTCCTTGTTGTGCGGGAAGGTGTACATCGGCCAAACCGAACGGTGCATAAACAACCGGCTCAGGGAGCATGCGCTAAAAGTTAAGAAAAAAAGAGGACAAGTATGCACATTTGGTTGCCCATATCATTACGTGTGGTTGCGAGGCACGATTTTATGAGATCACTATCTTAGGCAAATAAACAAACTACACGGCTCGAGTGGCTCTAGAAGTATTCTACATCCACAAGAACTCAGATATTTGTATAAGCGAAGCGTCAATTCTTTTGCACAGTGCGGAACTGAACTATTTGAACTCTGTTGCCTGAGCCAGATAGTACTGTTAACTGTTTTAGATTTCTTTTTATCACTTCGCATGGGAAAGGGGCGTGGTACTGGTGTACGTGGTTCTCCTTATAAATCGGGTGGTTTTTTGACTGAAACAAACGGTTGGTAGTAGCGCTAGTCCGCGTCTGTCGTGTCTTCGTGTGTGCTGTGCGTACTTTTTTGCGATATGTCTGAAAGTAACTCGTGATATGTACTTGGGCCATGCGGCGGTCGCGACAGCACCATATGGGTAGATAATAGAGGAATAATGCAGAAATCAGTACGAAAATGTGTAATTTACCTGCCTGCAGAGCGGCGACAAATTTTCTGCACCCAAAATTAAGGAAGGGTTTTGCTTCGGCTCAAAAAAGAAGTAAAAGCGGCTAGCTAAAAAGGAAAGAAAAGGCCAAACGAAAGCCACAGATGATGCGGCAAGTTAAACTACCAAATATCCGAGTGTGTTTGTTGGGAAACGCTGTGAGGGCCCGGCTTTCAATAAACAAGGTCGGTAAAAATTGGTTATTGATGTCCTCGTAAGTACCTGTTTGATGCTAACTCGATGCTAACTGTTTGAATAAACGGCGAAAATTTCTGCGGTTTTAGAAACTTATGAACAGTCATACGTTTTCATAATTACGAGTTTATGGACCTGAAGGAACAGAACTTTTACTTGCATTGATTTTTGCCGCTTCGCTATCTAAAGGACAAACTTCACTCGGCGGGTAAGCTTAGTGAAGCGGTCAATGATTTCGGACACGTTGATGCCGACGTCTCTGTGGACGTATATAAACGCCTGCCTAACCATGTGTTCCTCAGACATTGTAGAACGCAAGTAGTTTTTTAGTAATCTCATGTTAAAGATATCATATCTGCTCTTGAAGTGGTCACTGTAAGGGTGACTAGAATCTGAAGCCGTTTGTACACATTTACATAGAACCTGCAGTCGCAATGAGAGAGGGCATCTATTCCGGTGCTATAACCTAAAACACTCCCTCGATGTCGTTGGCATCCTTGTTTAGGTACCTTGCACAAACAGTAAACTGTTGGATACCGGCAATATCCGTCGTTTCGTCAGCAAATATGGAGAAGCAGCCTGCACCATTTACTTTTGCATCTACAATTTCTTTGATAATTTCACCACAGAATTATATAATTTGTTTTGTACATCTGGGCTTAAATACGAGGCATTGCTGGGGCAACATCCAAATGGTTCTTCAGATATGTATCGCCACAATCAGCTCGCAAATGAAGAAGCGCTCTGAAAATACCAATATTTTCAGAGAGGATTTGCTTAAATCCATAGGACCACTGTCCCTATGGCCACGGAGAGCCAGACCTTGTCGTCCGCAAAAAATAACCGCCTCAATAATAGGCCGTTAACTTTCCTCTGTTTTCTCGAATTTTACTTTGCCTGCCCTGGTCCAGCTGATTGATCACATCGGGCGCCCTTCATGAAAATGTTTGGAGAAAATTATCAGCTGCCAGCAGGCAGTCACGGTCATATTTAGTATTTTCGTGTGTGTGGAAGATTGCGAGCGCGGGCTTCCATTTCTGAAACGGCTTGAACACGAGGGCTCCAGTCCGTGCATGTTAGCTCAAGTTTATAAGAACATTAAACCCATAAAGTTCCAGAATTGAAAATCTAAAGCACGCCTTTGGAAATGTCAGTGCACCTTTCGCGTCATAAGTTTATGAGAACTTTATACCTATAAAGTTTCGGAATTGAAGTCCATGCGCTCCGTAGATTCCGCGGCCGCTGCGAGATGCCGCTACGCGCCCGCTCGCTATCGAAAAGCCCTTGAAAGTTTGTGCTCGGATGGGGCTCCTTGCGTTACGTGACCCAGGTGCAAGGCCGTTGCCGTGAAATCCAGCCCGAGTTCGCAATGTTCGTACCGAAATGTCTTTTCGAGCGTGAAAAAGACATTGTAGACAGAATACAGAATGATTCCCGGCGTCGGTGGTAGTTTTGGTCGGCGGTGCATGCCGGCACGAAAAAATTTCGGGGGGGGGGGGGGGGTGGGAGGGTCTGCAGCCCCATCAGTGCTACTACTGCTACTACTACCCCTACTGCTACTAGTATAATTCATTATTATTAAATAATTATTATAGAGGAAGTACAACAACAATGAAAGCTTTACATGAGATCCAAGGCAGTGTTTTAGCATAAGTGATGCGAATGTTCCATTGCGATTATAGAAAAGTTTTCATGTGTTAAATCTGTCGATTTGATGCAGATTGACAGTGGAATCAACATTCTCTGGCTTACTTATCGTGATTATTATTTTTTTTCATTTACCATAAATAACATCTCCACTACCAAATCGCTTAAGCAAACTTTAGTGGACTCTGGGCTTGGGCTCCCGTGTACTGGTGAGGGATAGTGTCCCTGTATACGCAGCGCCTCTCTTTTCCTCGCGCCACCGGCACCGCCGTTGGCCGACCGTCGTCACGCCGTGACAAGTGATATAAATCGTTCTACTCGGCACAGAGCAGAAAACATGGCGGAAACAACGCCGGTATACCACTTGCTTCAGCTCTTGTGCTATCCGTATCGGCAAAGGCGCGTTCCCACCACAGCGTCAGGAAGCACATCTGGCCGCTTAGGCCGGAGCAGCGGTCTCACTCCTATCGCGTGCACTCGAGCAGGGCCGCGATTTTGTAGCGAGGCATTCTGACTTATTCTACTCTAGCCTTATCATCCACCGCTTCCGGCCGCCTGATCCCGTTGATAACGCGAGCGGACCGTCGCTCCGACCACTAACAAAGCGCGATAAGCGCGAAAAGGCATTATTACCGGAAAGGCATCGCTACAAAATACCGGCCCAGCAGGCGCGTAGCCAGGGGGGGGGCTGATGGGGCTTCAGCCCCCCCCCGAAATTTTTTCGTGCCGGCATACACCGCCGACCAAAACTACCACCGACACCGCGAATAATAATAATAATAATAATAATAATAATAATAATAATAATAATAATAATAATAATAATAATAATAATAATAATAATAATAATAATAATTTATTTCCCATGAACAGAATTACCTGGCGGGGTTCTGGATAAAAAGTTGCACGGAGGCAACTTGACTAGCCCAAAAACTCATCAAAGGCAACAGAGGGCGTCGGGCGCTCACATGTGAGTAAACAGATGGGAAGGTGTCAATTTACAAAAAAAAAAAATGTGTATACGAGACAGGTAGTAATACACTTTAACAATCAGAAAAACAAGTAGTCTGCATTACTAAGGAAATATTGAATTTATACATGAGCATTATAGATTACATAAAGAAAGTCTTATTATACGAAAACAGGAAGAAAATAGGAAAAAAAAACATAACATAGCACTATATTCAGTGCAGCATAGACTAAAGCAAATAAAGGGGGGAGAAGTCATACAGGATTGCATCTGAATAAACTCATTAAACAAGAAGGATTAGTTTGACTGAAAGTAGTTGTGCAGGCTGCATAAGGACAGAAGGTCTATTTCTCGTAAGGCGAGGTTATTGAGTGAGGTCGGAAGTGTATGTCGAAGCATTTGTTGGCCATAATTCGTTCATGAGTGCGGAATGTCCCATTGTTCAGGTGTCCTAGTGTCATAGGCTGCGACATGTTCGTGTAGGCGAGCTATGTTCAATCATTCTGCATTCTCTCTACAATGTCTTTTTCACGCTCGAAAGACATTTCGGCACGAACATTGCGAACAAGGGCTGGATTTCGTGGTACCTGGGGTGCCTGGGGTGGATTTCGTGGCACCTGGGGTCACGTAACGCAAGGATCCGAGCACAAACTTTCAAGGGCTTTTCGATAGCGAGCGGGCGCGTTGCGGCATCTCGCAGCAGCCGCGGAATCTACGGAACGCATGGATTTCAATTCCGAAACTTTATGGGTGTAAAGTTCTCATAAACTTTTGACGCGAAAGGTGCACTGACATTTCCATAGGCGTGCTTTAAAAGATTTTCAATTATGGAACTTTATGGGGTTAATGCTGTTATAAACTTCGACGAACATGCGTGTACTGGAGCCCTCGTGTCCAAGCCATTCCAGAAATGAAAGCACGCGCTCGCAATCTTCCACAAACACGAAAATACTAAATATTACCGTGACTGTGAGCTAGCAGCTGATAATTTTCTCCAACCATTTTCAGGACGCGTGCCCAATGTGATCGATCAGCTGGACCAGGGCAGGCAAAGTAAAATTTGAGAAAACAGGAGAAAGGAAATGGCCTATTATTGAGTAAATTCTTTTTGCGGGCTACAAGGTCTGGCTCTCGTTGGCCAGAGGGACAGTGGCCCTATGGATTCAAGCATAGGCCCCCCTGAAAATACAGGTATTTTCAAAGCGCTTCTCCGCATGCGAGCTGATTGTGGAAATACATATCTGAAGAACCATTTGGAAAGTTGCCCCAGTAATGCCTCGTATTTAAGCCCAGATGCACAAAACCAAATTATAGAAGTTTGTGGCGAAATTATCAAAGAAAGTCTAGTTGCAAAAGCAGGCTGCTTGTCCATACTTCCTGATGAAACGACGGACATCGCCGGAATCGAACAGTCTACTGTTTGTGCAAGGTACCTAAACAGTAAACAAGGATGCCAACGACATCGAGGGAGTGTTTTAGGTTTTATCACCGGAATAGATGCCCTCTACCTTTGCGACTGCAGGTTCTGTGTAAATGTGTACAAACTGTTCCAGATTCTAGTCACCCTTCCAGTGACCACTGCCAGCGCAGAGAGAATATTTTTTAACAAGAGTTTACTAAAAAACTACTTGCGCTCTACAATGTATGTGGAACGCATGGTTAGACTGGTGCTTCTATACACCCACAGAGACGTCGGCATCAACGTGTCCGAAGTCATTGACCGCTTCGCTCAACTTCCCCGCCGAGAGAAGTTTGTCCTTTAGATAGCGAAGCAGCAAAAATCAATGCAAGTAAAAAGCTCTGTTCCTTCAGGTCCATAAGCTCGTAATTATGAAAACGTATGACTGTTCGTTAGCTTTTAAAACCGCAGAAATTTTAGCTGTTTATTCTAGCAGTTAGCATCATGGTCAAAATTATCATGCCAATACGAAAATTACGAGGACATCAATAACCAATTTTGACCGACCTTGCTCATTGAAAGCCCGGTCCACGCGGCGTTTGCCAAAAACACACTCGGATATTAGGTAGTAACTTGCCGCATCATCTGTGGCTTTCGTTTGTCCTTTTCTTTCCTTTTTACCTACCTGCTTTTATTTCTTTTTTTAAACGAAGCAAAACCCTCCTTTAATTTTGGGTGCAGAATAATTGATGCCGCTGTGCAGGCAGTTAAATTACACATTTTCGTACTGATTTTTGCATTATTCCTCTCTTATTCTACCTGTATGGTGCTGTCGCGACCGCTGCATGACCCGAGTACATATCACGATTTCTGCGATCATTGTTTTGTTCTTGCCTAGATCATCTGTCTTTCTGTGCGCAAGTTTCTGTGCGTATCTCTGACTCCGCAACGTGCTTATTTGTCTTGTTTGACGCACAATATACAGTGACGTTTGCTTAAATACGCAGATTTATTGGAGACTTAGACGTATATTTAAATATCTTGTTGCGAGGTGTTGTGTATACAAGCAGTGAACTTTGTTTCCAGCGACTCTTTTTTGCCCTTTAGCGAGTTGTATCTTCGCATTTGTATATTCCATTCTATCTTCGCATTTCTAATGTATATTTTGCAGAACTCCTACTTTTATGCGACTGCCACAGATACGATGATGAGAGGATTGCCCTTCGGACGGCTTTGGGGCACTTAGGCGACATGCCATTTACGGAGGAAAAGATCTTGGGCGCGTGGCCTCGTGCGTCTGCTATGTGCAGGGCTACAAAGGCGCTGCTGTGTTTTTTGAAGTGCACAAACCTGTATGACCGCCTTTGACGAAACTCCGCGATGAATGCTTAACTGTAAATATGCAACGTGTGAACTGTGAACTTCTCTCTTCCTTCTCTTTCAATCCCTTCTCCCCCTTCCCCCGTGCAGGGTAGCCTACCGGGCTCAGCATAGTTAACCTCCCTGCCTTTCCCTTATGACTTCTCTCTCTCTCCTACTTTTTATTTGTATTCACTGTTGCGAGTATAATCTCGGTGTAACTACAATACACGACCGGTAACAGCTGCTCCTGCGCAATCTATTGCAACTGGGGACAGCGTCATTGAGGTTTTTTCCTGGCCGTTGCATATGTGCAAAAATGTAAACAAGGTTCTTGAATGACGAAGATTCATGAAAATATTTGTCCTCAACTTATTCATTTCATGGCCTTTACGTTCTTCATATCAGCTGTATACACTGCTTTGCTGGTTTCGAACTGATATAGTTCTAATGTCCGTGTGATATTTTTTTTCCTTATTAAATAGAAAAAAAAACACGGCCGCATTGATATCAGTTATTTCTGCCAGAATTTTTAGGACATACGAATATATTCTTTTATGAAAAAATGCATATTTTACTTGACAGTGCGTAGCGTTCAATAATTCATTTGCAGCATCTTATATACTATATGGCATTGGCAATGAAGTTATTATTCATGTATTTGATCCCTCGACAAATTCTATGAGGAGGAGGCCGCGCTGCAACCTGAGCCCCCCCCGAACAAAATTTCTGGCTACGCCACTGCGGCCCAGTATACACACTCGCCCTCGTCGCCGCGCCAAAACTATCTGCAGCAACTCTGAGCATGACGGGATGCCGCGCATCGGGGCTGCGCAAATCGCAATGAAAATGGGAAAGCTGTTTACTCTGTGCTGTGCAGACGGACCGTTGTCGTCTACAGTAGTCATTAATGCGAAAGCATTATATGAGCCTTGAGGTAGAAAAGCCGGCGTCGTCCACAACGAGTGGTATCAAAAGTCAATGTGACATCATCAGCGTCTTGAATGATATCAGTAGTAATAGAGAAGATAGTAAATGGTATGACAACGTCAATTAGTAGTAATTATGGGTAGTTATTGTGAATTAATGTGAATTACAGTGAAGCGAATTAAAGTTACAAGTTAGATGAGGGTAACTTAAGGTGCAAACAAGTGAATTAAGGTGAAGTAAACTAAATTACACTTAATGAATTAAATTCGGATAAGGTGGATTAAAGTGGATCACCATATTTACTCGTAGCTACTTGGCGATGAGTTCTGAATGGTTGTGGTCTGGTGATTAATGAACGCAGAGAAAAGAAAGCGAAGGAAGGATCGCAAACAGGTTGTAATACTTAAGAAGTCTTTATTGGTAATGACTAAGAGAAGCCATAATGCTTTCGCATTCAAATCACGTAAGGATACTTAAGGTACAATTTTTTCTTGCGCATGGGCCGCCACAGAGCTATCGTTTAAAACCCCACCGCACCTCTACCCGGAATATACCTCTTTGCAGTAAACCTTCTCTGTGATAGCGTTCATGATCCACCATTAAAACCCGCCATGTTTGGCTACGTCATAGTGCACAGCTATCGCTTTAATATCAACAATCCTTTTAATCTTCGGCGCGAACGTCCGTCCCATCCAATTATCCTCGCGTTGCAACGGCAGGCCCCGCCACATCCGAGTTGCACCCCACCGCCCGTATATTTCGGCCGGCAGCATGCTGCACTGTCAATGCTTGAAGGGGTCTGCTGCGTCACGGCGCGAAGCTCCCCTCGATAGAAACCGGCGTAGTTCCTGCGCGCGCTAAGAGTGCATGTTTATTTCCCCTTAACCACTACGATTAGCAACATCTAGGTTTAAAAAAATTAAATTAAATTATAGGCTTTTACGTGTCAAAACCACGATCTGATTATGAGGCACGCCGTAGTTATGGACTCCGGAATAATTTGGACTGCCTGGGGTTCTTTACCGTGCACCTAAATCTAAGTACACGGGTGTTTTCACATTTCGCCCCCATCGAAATGCGGCCGCCGTGGCCGGGATTCGATCCCGCGACCTCATGCTCAGCAACCCAACACCATAGCCACTCAGAAACCACGGCGGGTCGGAAAAGATAGAAAATTGAAATGAATCACATGCATCAAAGTTTGCATTGCGAGTATTATGAAGTACAATTTCAGTTTTTTTTTCTTGCAATTTATAATATATGACAGTCTTTGTGATGACTTCAATTTCCTGTTTTACGTTCAGGCTACTGACACTGCATTATTCTTCTCATAATACGGAATACAGGCACCCGAGTGCGGCTCATAAACACATCGGTATAATGAGGTGTAATTTGTGGATACATTTCTCGGTATGGGTAATATAGGAGCTCCTTTCTCGCAAATATGTGTCTTGGTTCAGAGCGCTTGTACTGAAAGTGGTCTGATTGCCCGCGCTTTCCGTGGAGCTACCGAAGTGACTATGAAAGCATTTCGCTGTTTAAAGGTGTAAGGCTTTCGATGCCAGGTGCCTGAATTATACACAAAGAACGCGCTCGTCCGGAACCAGAAAAGTCGCAAGCATCATGCCAAGGTCGGGATTAACCTTCTACGGGTTGACCAAGTCATTTTTAACGACGGGCTGTCGTTCTTATCGTGATCACACATGACGACTTGCGCCAACGTACCGCGCTTTGTCGGGAAGCTGTGATGGTTCATTGTTTAGAAAGGGTATTTATTTTTTTCCGCAACGTTACTTACGTCATCGAGGCAGATTTAAAAATATAAAGGTCACGAGTCAGGCGGTGGTACCTAAGTGAAACGAACGCCCGAGAAAGATGGACTTGTAGTCACTTTCTTTTGGAAGCGCTGATAACGTTGCAGTTTAAACCACAATAGAACTTCGTACACAGTATTTTTACCAACAGCTTAACAGAAGGCTATTCAGTCCTGATATTATTTAACTGATAACTTTTTAGCAGATACACTCTCACATGACTTCAACATATATACAATAAAGGGCTCTGTAATTTCCACCATGACTTAACCTAGGTACGTTGGCGTACATCATGCAATAATCCCAGTCAACCTACTCACATATGCCGCATTACTAATCACATCTACCATGGCCTCAGCTACATCCCAAGAAGCAATTGCCTACCTCTTCTCATTGCTAAAGATTCGGTAGGCGTAGACAGGCCAACATTCGAATATGAATGCCCTGTATGGAATTAGCATGGAACCTTCAGTGATATAGAACGTATGCATTAAACTCGAGTCTGTCCAGAAACGGAGAGTAGCATTAATTTACTGTGACTATTCATTTATCATCAGTGCTAATAGACAAAAAGCATGTTGAGTTTCTATCGCTAGGTTTGCGTCGTGAAGTCACCTGACGTTGCACAAGTTCTACAATTTTACGCTCTACTATTCTACCACCAACAGCTCGGCGCTTGTCATCACGTATAAGTAAAAAAGTAGACTGGCCTTCAGAACGTATAGTGAGCGTCCAAAGCTTTCGCATGCCTGAAGCTGAAAAAATATTATATTTCTAAACCTGAGGCACGCATCGTGGTATTCGGATTTACATCGTATACTGGTATAGAGTAAACAAAAGTTTTGCATAGTTTTACTGGCTGCGGGCGTAGCTGCGTTGAAAATGAACTTATTCGCAGAATCTCGGCCACGTAAACTTTTGACGGTGGCTGTGCCATTGAACACCTGTATTTTCTTTATTCTGCACACATTTTTTTAAGGAATGACCTTCCAGCCAACGTCACGCAATGGTTACACCTGGTTAATTTTCAGGACAGCCATCTCAGACGTGATGTATTAAGTATAAGAACTGAACTACTATGTAGTACGTCATTATTATCACCAATGAGGTGTAATAAATTTGTAAATAAATAAAGGATAATAACATTGGCTATGAAATTTTACTCAAATCTCAGGACTACTTCAAAACTTCGCCTATTCGTCTTGTGTACCTTCCTACGCTTTCTAGGAAACTGAAAGGGCGAAAATCAAGGGTGATATTGACATGTCCTGTGGCACCATGGCAGAAAAGGAAAGGTTTGTCTTAGTGGGACCATATGAAAGGTTCAGCTGCCATTGTGTTACTCACGCACAAGAAACAGCACTTTTGTATTTTATTTGTAGGCAGTAGACAAAATAATAAATGATGCTCAGTGCACGCTGGCGTGATCATGACAAAACGACCGTACCGATAGGGGTCATAAACGATTCTAATAAAGGAACATTTCTGCAAACCCTCACGGTCCTTTCTCATGTTTCTTCAATTGTTCAAACATGTTAAATTTAGGGTAGGAGAATATTCTCACAGAATTACTAAAGAATTGCACCCTGCACTAATTATATCATGATGCTGTGACCTGATTCAGCAATAGAGTTAGTCAAGAACAGAATAGCAGAACGCTATATGGCAACTTCAGCAATTGTAGCCGAAAACAGTGTCTTCTTGCACAACTTTGTGGGCATAACTCAAAAAGGGTCTGGTTTGTGATTGGAATAGTTTTTTATTTTACACGACAGGCTACATTAACACGTCCCGGTGTCTTTTCGCATAACTTCCAATACTCCTCTGCGTAAGTTGCGGTAAAAGGGTAAAAGTATATGAAGACCTTTAGTATTTCGAAAATTGGGCGAAGGTATATCGGAATGGTTGAAATGATAAGACACGTGCGCTGCATATTAAGGGTAGAATGTTTATGTTTCGAGGTACTGGTTTTTACTAAGCAAAAAAGCTTGTGCAATAATTCGGACAGCCTTCATTTGCACCGAAGATCAGGTGTACGCAAAAATTCTGCTTTGATATAATGCAAATATGCTCTGTCAAATAGCTTCAACTGTATTCCTTTGTAAAAATACTACGTCTGGGGCTGCAGTCAACATTTATACTTCTGTGTCTTTTAATTGCACACACTGGACGCTATTTATTTTTGTGGTACGTTTGTTTCAAGCCGCACAAGAGTCGCACAAACCCGCCTTTTCCAAGACATAGCTGAAATGGCAAAATATTTCTTAGTAATGTCTTCATAAATATTCGCCTTAAGAAAAAATGAATTTCTTAAGAAATAAATGAATATTCGCCTTAAGAAAGAAATGACCAGCCAGCTATTTTTTAGGAATACGTTGGTACAGTAGAAAGAAACGAAACAAGAACCATAACAAAATGACCTGCATGTGGGAATATGCCATCCAGCGGAAAACCGCCAAACTAAGCAGGGCCAAAGTGATAAGAAGAAGCGCGGCGCAGATGGCTTCGAACCAGCGATCGTGCTATTAGTGATCTCGATCTGTGGTCGCTCAACACGCTCGGCTACCGCTTCGAAGCGCTGCTGTTGGTGAAAACTGTTTATGTATGTACCACAATAAATTCCGCGACCTTCTAATGATAACTACGATATTGGAACGACTTCTTTGCCATTTCAAGAGCTGCTGCTGCTGCTGCAACTAGCTGAAAGGTGATTCATTGAAGTTTATAATTCCCCAGGAACGTCAATCGATGCAATAGGTTCATCGCAAATTGCTTTTTACTGGCCAAAAAAAGCCTCCAAAATTTTTGCTTTTCAATAGACTCCCATACTTGAAACTTCGCCCGCAATTTGGAACGGGTTTTCTGCCGTAAGAAATGGTACCACTTGCATGAGATTTCGGGCAAAGCGCCTAGAGCCTATTTACACTGCAATATTTGAAAATATGGCTTCTATGATTTGTTATTTGCAAAAAACGACGCTCTCCCATAGAAAACGCGTATGTTTTCAGAGGCGGCCGCTAGAGGCGCTGTTCGGCGACGTCCCATCATAGGGAAGCCTCGGCGTACACATAAACGAAGGAAGAATTACTCAAGCAACCACCAAGATAATCTGAAAATAAAGGGGAAGCGGAATGCAGCAATAATGAAACACAGAGCACTGTGGGGCCACAATAAGTATGAGGTGGTGCGTGGAATCTGGAAAGGAGTAATGGTGCCAGAGCTAACATTCGCAAATGCCATTACATGCTTAAAATCGGATATATTGGTGGGTTTGGAAGTTAACCAAAGATCAGTAGGCCGGTTTGGCTTTGGGAGCACACGGTAATACGACAAATGAGGCAATGCATGGTGACATGGGTTGGGCCTGTTTTGAAGTCAGAAAAGCACAAAGCAAAATTAGTTTTGAAGAAAGGCTCAGGAACATGGATGAAAATAAGTGGGCGGCTAAAGTGCACAAGTATCTCTACATGAAAAGCGTGGACACAGGATGGAGGAAGAGGTCAAGGAAGTTGGCAACCAAGTACAGGATAATCGAAACTGTAAATAGACAACCAGGGGTCATCAGAAAGAAAGTGAGAGAAATAGAGACCGTGTATTGGATGCAAAGAATGGAAACGAAAACGACAATGGAGATTTACAAGAATGAGAAGAAAGAAATTAGAAGGGAAAATCTGTACGATAACAGAAAGGGCAGTGCCTTGCTATTTGAGGCTCGAGCCGGTTGCCTAAGGACGAAAACATATCGGAACAAATATTCGGAACTAGATGAGACATGTGTATGCTGCAGTAAGATCCAGAGACCACTCAGCACATCCTTATAGAATGCGACGGGATCCACCCAGCGAGAACCGTAGGTAACGTGCATCTCCCAGAAGCGCTTGGGTTTAAAGTGGAAGGAAACATAAACAGATCATCCGTAGAGATCAGCAAGAGACGATTAGAGTACTGGTGGAAAAAAAGCAGGGAAGAGATGGATGCGACCTGATCTCTTAAAATCATAGGCAGCGGTACAAGGTAAATTTTTGAAAAAGAAAAATAATGAGAGGTATACAAAAATGCTAGATAAAGAACATGTATAGTATACCTGATTAAATCAAGCAGGCTAGGTGACTAATTGTCGCCGCCCCGTTTCAAAGGGGATGCCAATAAATCATCATCATCATCATCATCACCAAATTCCTGGTAATGTATAACAATTTTACACGCCTTTAATTTCATTATCTATTTCTTTTAGGCTCATTGTAACTACTGTATGCTACATGCTGGGGCCAGATTCACAAAAACGTTCTCACGCTAAAACTGTTCGAAGAAGCAGGTGTCAGCCAATCGTGGTGCAGCACTTACGATCGAAAAGCTTTGTGAATTCGGTTTTGGTGCTTTGTTTCTCTGTTTTAGATCTTGTTTGGTTTGGGTATCACTTCTTATAACGTTACCTTGAAAAAAGTTTTAATGCTTGTATACATCCTCCCTGCTATAATCCTCCTCGAGCGAATATGGGACTGTGTGATAAATAAATGAAAGGCTGTTCCAGTAACTAAATCGTCCTGGTTCTGTTTTCAAGAAGGCTTAAATGTGCGTGCGATGAGGCGAAATTTAGTCACGGTGTTACGCAGGCTAATAACCAAAGTGGGCCAAGCAGCAATAAAACATATACGTACTGCCGCAAATATACACAGGCTTCAAGCGTTTAGTTGTACGAACAATGCTGAAAATGTGTTCCTATAATAAAGTTTTACCGCATGACCTGCATATTGGTTCTTGGTTCACCAAAGTCATGTTATTCTAATGATGGTCTAGTCGTATGTACGCCTTCATATGCAACAGTTGTCGCCTTGCGTCACCCTTCAATCACCTGTTAACAATAAGATTGTCGAACTTAAGCTACTGGTTTTCCCTCATTCCTTTGGTGTGAGATATCATTTTGTAGTTGGATTAATGATCTGTCTCCTTAGCGAATTTATTGTAAAGATAAGACCATGCTGCGTGCAGTTGTGCCTTTTCTCTGTGCTCTATTTATTGCACGGGCATTTTCAAGCTTAGTAGATTAAATAAAAGCAGCAAATCAATGCAGCACTTAGACCATTGAACATTGATTTGGAGAGCACAAATTTTCCGTGTGCCCAGATAATGACAACGTAAGGGTGCGTAAATGGTGTCATGCCACTCAAAAAGCTTTTAGCATTTAACGAGAGTGCATCAATCAGCTGCTGAATATCGTATTTGACCGTTTTTTTCCCTATGCTATACACAACGCCGCCACACACGTCACATTGCGGGAAAAGATGAATACTGTCGAAAATGTTAACAACTTCATATTGAGAATGTTTATTGTAACCAGAAAAAATTTTTCTCCCGACTTTTTTCTAGCGCAGCATGGGCTAGAAAGAAAGCAAGTGCTACGATCCAAAGACAGAGAGTTGATAGAGTGTCACTGTCCGCTTTCAAAAGCACAAAGCCAATTTGTCTTGTTTGTGGTAAGGTTGTGACTGTTATTTGACCGACTAGGGGGGTGGGATGGTTTTTTTGGCGAAAAAACAAAGTAGTAGCCCTGACATTGTCCGATAAATGACCATACCCTGACAGCCCATGCCTCGGCCGCACGAGAGTGGAGCCACGTGTGCACCTTTCAGCAAAAAACGACTACAGCGCAAAAGCTAGTAATACTTGCCTTCGCGCACTAACGTTAAATGTCGCATGTTTAATAAAAGGAAAAGAAAGATGAAGTAGCACTGTGCTTTTTGATCACCTCGGAAGGGGACTACTTCCAAGAACGCCGAACGCAGATGACTCTACCTACTGCAAAAATGTTTAGGTGTTTCCGGCGAACGAGACAGTGACGTTATCTTAATGTATTGAGACGCTGCCCAAAACACACAGGAAGAAAACAACAAGAGACGGGAAAGAGCGCACACTACCTAATACCACTATTTTTGGGCACTTGTACTTTGGATTCACTTTTAACCCTACGGCTTGCGCGAGAGAATATATCCATTTTTCCTACAAGGAATCGACCCACCACCCAAAATTCTCTTACTGCGTGCTGATCTGCGCCGTCCTATAGAAAACCTGATTAACAACATATCTGTGCCACCGTATCCGCAGTGGCAGACACCAAGCTGCTTTTTGTAAACGAAACGCTGTGCCCCATTTGCTCGAAAAAAAATTATCGGCACTCCGTCGCAATAAGACAGAACTGCGCCTGTATTCGAAACTTGTATGTGTATTGCGCCTGGCTTGAACGTAATAAGTAATAATAATACTAACTACAATAATAATAACAATAAGGTCAATTTCGCACGACAGGCGAATCACTGATTGTGACAGAAATTTATTAGACAGCTGTGCAAACTAAGGTTAGTCGTTTTATCAGCTGCATAAACTGCTGTAAACATTCACTTACTAACTAAATTAACCTGCACGTTGTCACGCGCGCACAATCACACACGAACACATCTCTCTCGATAAGCGCGGACACTCGCTGTCAAAACGATGCCGTGGGGGAGAGCGGCAGCAACAGCGAGCGAATTGTCCATCGTACTACTTCTAGCTTCAACGCGAACTAATTGCGCCGAGAATACACCGCACACGAAGGCATCAGGGGCACTTTAATGAAAAGCTATTCCAAACTGCTTCTATGCTATTTTTGCAACCAGGCCTCCATGATTGCCCAACTTCACTTGTCTTTCACGCAACGTAAAGGAAAAATATTAGCGTAGCATGCACGGGAGGCGCAATGCTACAGAGAAAGCGGAGCTGATGGGCACCTAGCTTGGCCTGGCTTTTGGGCTAGGCTAAGCACTACCAAATTATCCCCAGCATTTTCCGGAATTTATTGATCATTTATTGATTATCGATTAGCTGCTGGTTGACTATTGATTGTCTATTGATGACAGACTAAGCTTAAGTAGTCCCAACCATGCTTGGCTAGACTTAACCAGGCTCAGCTTCGCCAGTTGACAGAGGTATGTGTCATTGCGCTTGGACCCTTTCTGCACTACCACCAGGATCGGCCCACAATTTCTGTTCGCAGGTTACAGACTAACGCTCGGCTTAAACAGTTCCGCTGTTAAAAAACCGCGAGAGCTACTCACTTTTATATGACGTGTGCACACTAATTATGCATGTGAGACCGAACAACAGAAAAATCTTTTTTTCGATTCCATGCCTTTTTACCATCAGCCATCCGCAATTGGTCAAAAGTTTTCGTGCTGCATCCACTTCGCCTGTCTGTCACCTGACGTCCAAAAACCGTGAAAAATCACTGCGTCAAAGTGGCGTGTATGCATTAAAGATGCATTATTACGCCGATCAAAACTTAATTTCGTTTTTAATAGCCGGACACTGCCCCGTTCCGACATGAATAGAAGGTGGGTACCCGGCGATCGCTCTGGCTAGTCGTTGCTGCCATGGAGAATGAATTATTTGCCTATAATAAAAATTTTGCTTGACATTATATGGTTGTCGAGTCCTTTCAGCACGTAAACAACATCGCTATGTCAAATTTTCCTTCACTGAAGATTCGTTTTAGCTGCATTGTTACGTTTCTGTTGCACGCCGACGTGATTTTCTAGCAGACACCAAAGCTAAGTAAGAAGAAGCAGGGCAAACGCAGACGCCGGCAACACCCTCCTCATCAGGTTATCTACTTTCACTGCGCTAGCCCGGCCCCACCTTACCGCCTCCACTTCTGCGTGCTCATTGCCCTTGGTCAGCCAATCAGGTAAGAAAGATATGTAAAGTTAGGCAATGCTATCCCTTTTGAAAGCAAACAGTGACCTCCTAGAAAATAGGAGAGCGTTTCAATAGCCTTCTCAAACAACGCTGCGAGTCACCGCCCGATGCTTGCGTTGGCGGTTGCGTAATTGGACATCAGGATGATTGGAAGCAAAACAGATTGGAATAGCTTTTACGTTATAGGGTCCCAGCCATCGGACCCGCCTAGACTTCTACCTAGCGCAGATCGCTTTCTAGGATCGGGGCCGCGCGGCCGCGCTCAGCCGCGTCATACGTAGCCGCCACGGGAGTAAACGTCCCCCACTTTCCCTGCGGCCTTGTGCGCGATGGAAGACGGAGCGCTTTTTCCACGCCTTCCTCCCTTGCGCACGCGAGACTGAGCAACCATTTTCTGCTCACCCTCTCACGCTTTCACTTTACCCACACCATACGGCGCGCTGGCCACGATGTTATCGCACTTGGACATTATACGAAACATCACGTCGACGACGACGGCGGAAATGTGCCTGGAGTGTCCATATATTTGCAATCGCAATAAAATTATGTGGATCCGACTCAGTGTGGGAACCAGAGTAAGCGAAGCTTTCTCTGCTGTTTGCTTTGACTGACGATAGTACGCGGTGATCTTAACAGTGAATGTTTAATTTCTTCGGCATTTAGTGCAATGCAAGAGTGGTGAGTTGATGTTAAACGTTACCTGCGTGCACCTGTTTGTCCGTGTAATACACACAATACACAGCGAGACGTGCTTGCTTGAGGCATTGTTGTGCGCCGTTTTTCATAACCTTCGAGATTGAGTCACCAGGTTTCTCAGATGAATCCGGCACGCTTCCACTCGCACCGGCAACATACGGCATCCGGCCGCGATGTTATCGCACTCGGACTTCACACGGAACATCACGGCGACAGCGAAGGCGACGCGGATGACGTCGGCGTAAATGCGCCTGGAGTGTACATATAATTTCTTTCACAATAATAAAAAAGTTGTGTACGGGAAATACCGCTGCCATAAACTAGAAGCTTGTTTCCCCACAGTACGACTGAGTTTGTGGAGAAACAAACGCATTGTATCTTTTCTTCGTATTTCCAAGTGATTTGGTGCGACAGCATTTAAAAGCCCGGAATCAGGTTAGTCATGTCCGAACGACTGTCAGACCAATGTTTTCTTGCGCTACGAGGACATTGTAAGAGTCACCTTACGAGAGGAAATATTCCCGACAAGGCGGGGCTCCGAGAAGTATTGTCAAGCGATTACCTATTTGAGCAGCTAAGCAATAGTGTGGCTCACAGCAGGCCCTACAACAATTGACCCGGTGTAGTTCAGCGGTTGCGGCTCCACTTTCTCAAAACTTCACAACCTTACCTTCGCGTATAACGTGCGAGATTTGCGTACACTTAACAGGCACGCATGATTTTAGTTATACTTCCGAACTGAAAAAAAGAAATCACGCAGAAAGTCCTCTGGAAGTTGCCTAAGTATGCACAAGCATTGTGCCGCTTGTTAATCGCCACGCAGCCCGGTGTCATTGTCAATGTTATGAAATTTGATTCGACCAGCACAAACCCTTATTAACCCTCATCGATCGTTATCAACCTTATCGAACACGATCCGACCCTTATCAACTATTATCGGTCCTTATCAACCTGGATGTCCAGCTAAGCTGTTGCAAAACTACCACTACAATTGCTGAGGGGGGCATGCAATGTTTTATTCATGGTTCGGATGCTTGTTTTGAACTTGTTCTTTATTGACACATGTGCTGTTCTGTGTATTGTAGGGGTGACCTCAATGAATGTATGCGCTGTTCGCTTCACTTCGCTGAGCGCTTGTAGCCTCTGCCTTACGTGGTTATGAGCCATTGCATTCGTCTTACGTAACGGACGGAAATGGTAGACATAGATTTGGTAGCATAGAAATGCTTATGCATTTAAAACTAAAATGGCATCGTGGATTAAACGAGACGAAGCTGCTGATTTTCGCAGTAACACGGGGACTCTCTTTTTCTCTTTATTTCGTTCCATCGCGCGTTCTATAGATGATAAGTTCTCCCTTTCAATTTTTTTACACTGATAATATTCAAGCCTTCGCATTGTCGGCACATTGCACTGTCAAGTAAATACAAGTAACAAGTGCTCTATTTGGCGATGTCCTTTTGTGTCAAAAATTTGCGTAATAGTAAATCTTTCTAAATACCTTATCTTTCTAAATACCAAACGAAACACTTTACCATGCGCCGAAACTTGAGAAAAAGGGGGGCGCGCAACCAGGCTTCGCGCTTCGATGGCAATCCATAAAGCCATTTGGCCCGCTCCTTCTTGCAGAATCTGACACCATCATCTTTCCTTATACGCCAGGGCGCAAATATGCATCACAGCTGCACATTCGTGTCCATTTTTAGCATGATCCACAAGTTCTTTCCCATCAATTCAACGGCGGACGAATCTTTTCCCCTGTAAAGATGCTTTGCCGCATATTAGCCAAACAAAAGCGCCCCAGGAAAAAAATTCAGCCAGCGGAATAAAACCAAACTGCACCTACATATATAGAGAGACCTACAGTATGTGCCACTAGAGTGCAAGTAGCGGATTAGTTTTTACTGTGCTGCAAATGACGTTTTAAAAATCACCCCATGCATTTTAAATGGGTCTACAAAAGTGCCCCAGGAAAAAAATCCAGCCGGCAGAATTAAACTACACTCGACATATAGCTTGAGAACGTTGTCGGGATTGATTGCCTAAAGTGCAAATCGCGAAAAACGAGCCATTGCTCAGCAATCGATTTTTAAAAAATGCTGCCCATAGAGTTACGTTGACCGCATCGCCCCAGGGTCGGCTTCACCGCAGTAGTCGATGTCCCAGATTGCTGGACTTGCCTTTACCACGATCAGTAGAGACCAACACTGCCCTCTGCCTAACAGAACGTTCATAAAACTCAAAGTTGTTCCAAAGTATCCTCAGAGAAATAAATTATAATGTATGCGACTTAACAAACGTGCCTCGAAAGGAATGCACTACTGTCAAACAGAACACGACTTGTCACGAACTCTCGCAGAAGCGTGGCTCATAACTGGCGACTGGCCGAAAGTTTCCTTTTATGAGTTAGTATTCTTAGGGTACTTCACAAACTTTCCACTGGTCAACTATGCTTGTATCTATGTCGGTATCAATTTATGTATCTTTTATCTAACCGTTTCCCTGCCTATCTGGGCAACTGGGTAGTCTGTGGTCGAATGGGTATCGCATCGGTCTACTGTGCTGAGGTAACAGGGTTCGAAACCAAGCATCGGGTCAACTTTGTACTGTGGGTATGTGCCATTACTTGTGCATGTGTCACTCTTCAATGAATGTCTTTGACGCCAACTTGGGCAACTAGGCAGGTGTCACTAGGAATGTGCGCTTCGACAATGACGAAAGAGAACCCCCAAATTTGTTCGATGCTGAGAGGAATTGAACCCGCGTCACAAGGGTTCCTCAAGGACAGCAACCCAAATTAGCATGCTGCGCCACAAATGCACCACGAGTATGTGCCGCTTTTCCATGAACGCCTTTCACGCCGCTTTAGCGAGCTGCGCCATGAATGTACTGGCTATTTACCGCTCTTCAATGAAGCCCTCGCCAAACGGGGTCACTGAGTGTGCGGCACACGAGGGAACAATTCTCAGCGTTCGCAGCACCGGCACTTCACGCCTCTCGTCTCGGAGGCCACGCGCGAACTTTTCCGCAGTGCAACTAGATGGCGCAGAGTGTCTAGAAAGAAGCGCGAAAGAGGAGCCGGTCGCCGCATGACGCGTTCCTCAGCGTTCGCACGTGCCGCGGCAAGCCATGCATTTTTGAGGCCACGCGCGGGCTAAGCGATGGTGGCGTTATATGGCGCCGATTTTTGTTAGGGAAGCACGAAAGAGAAATCCCGCTCCGTTACATGCCTCATAAATAACTCGTTTCGAGGGCGGAAATACGTTGTGTTGGCATATTGATTCAATGCTAAACGCATAACCGTCAACAGTCACCGGGAGATGGGTTCTGCAGCAATTTTTTGCTTAGTATACATTATATGTTAAAGCGATAAGTGACAAGTTAGACCCTCTGCGCATGTATGTCGTACACTGCGGATTACTGTGGTGGTTGCCGCTGGTAAATGTAACCACTGTAGCAACAAGAAGCACCTATACATAAACAGCCCGCAGTCTGGCCGCTTCGATCACTTGTTGCGGCAGTTACCTGTTCTGTGGACCATCTTTGGCGGTTACCACCGGTAACCGTAATAGCCACCCTAACCGTGATCACGTAGCAACATGGCAGTGCCCATACAGCCCATGCACACTGCCCGCTTCGATTGCCTGTTTGTTTTGACCCTGTACTAAGGCTAACAGAGGCGACGCCGAATCGTAAAAATGGTTTGATTTTCAGCTGCATCAGAGGGAGGCACAGCATTAGTACTGATGATGCGTTGACTATGCGAAACGCTACAAAGGCCTAATTATTCACTGCATCAGTAATTTACCCCTGCGTTCTATAGTATGGTAAGTGGTTATGGTGGCCACCAAACACCCAACAGACGCCGAGCAAGTGATGTGGCATGGGGGAACGTGCGAAGCTCCGCTGTTGCATTCATGTGAACGCAGCTTATGGTTACAACACCAAAAACATTTGTTCCGTCAATCCACCTACCTTGGTGCATGTATCAACAGGATGGGAAGCAGACGACGCGGCGCGGGTGAACACATCTTGAGGAGCATTCGGCCTTTCTATTGGCTTAGAAGTTCTGCAGCTTCCACAGTGCTGCCAGGAACTAGTGAAACAATGGGTAGAAAGCTTCGCTTATAAATGTGCCTGACGTATTGCGTAAAGTATACGTATATATTGGTAAAGAAATGTTGTCGAGCCCTCCGTGTAAAAACTGCGCTGTTATCAGTCCCGGCATACTCAATCTGGGTTCCCGTTCAGAGTGAACTCTACCGTATATAGTTCATTGCAATCTGTTATCGTCATCCGAGTGCACAAATACGCCTTCTCTCTTTTGTTTTACATTTTCTTCACCTATCAGAAGTGGGGGCCAGAGACATAAGTTCGTCCCGTTGAGCGTTCCGACATTTCTCGCGTCAAACATTTCTGTTCCCTCTAAACCAGGTGACGATCCTGTTGCTGATGATGGTATTAGTGTTTATAACGACGGTAATAGTTTGTTTACCGCGTTATCCACTGCTGCGGCGAAGTTGACATGGAACGGGTGACAGGCGCCGGCTTGTTTTACCGATCCACCAGGCACCAACCTATCCGACGCAAATCCTCTTTCCGAAAAGAGCCCTCCGAGTTAGAAAACGGGAACGCATCTGCCGCAGCCCGCCGGCACCCGCGCCAGACGCAGCCTTCGCTGTCTTGGCCGTTGTGAAAGGAGGCCATTGTAAGGATATTTAAAATGTGTCCAGTACATCTTGAAACGCTTCTGATTGAAATAGTGCTGCAAGTTTGAATTACACAGGCAAATTGTTTTAGTAAAGGAAGTATGAAGGTAGATGGTTGGCTACATTGCTTGATGTATGTCATTAGGTATATGTATATCACTTCTTTCATTGTTTTCACAGTGTGTTGCACCAGTCATAATTTTCCAGTGGCTCGATAGGTACTTCTCAAGCCGGGTAGACATGAAATAGTTGATGTTTGCAAATCTGATGTACTTGCAATGAGTTTTCACATGGAGTGCACATTCTGTAAACTTAACACAACTCACTAAAGAACTGAAAACTCCTAATCTATTGTGCATCTGTAAGCATTTTGTGAATATGAAGATGTAAGAAATGCGGTGAAACTAAGTTTTCTATTAACACAACTAAGTGGCATATGAAAGGGTCAAGGAGAGAGACGCTCCTTGAAACAATTTTTCGAAACATCCCAACATACCACCTGAGGGTCTCCCACCTTAACCTCTTACATCTAATGTTTTGCAAATCACAATGTTAGCTGAATGCAATATTTCTGTGACCAGACTTTCGTGTAATATAAAGAAATCTAACACGCCTAGCATTACATGATGATAAATTCGAAATAATGTATTCAATGCACTCATTTGGCAGCAGTTCTGAACTGTTCTTTATCGGTATAGTACTTACGATACACCTTTGTATTGCTGAATACACGTAGAGGCATGGTTACTTGTTTGCCACAAAGGATCCCGAATTTTCCACCTTCTGATTGTAGCTTACAGTCACTTGTTGCACTTCACAAGCAGTGGATTGTTGTAGCTAGGAAATAGTTTTCCTTAGAATTTTCATACGTGCAATTTTGATTCTGTCTGGTAGCATGCTTGTATTACACCATGCATTTCATAGATTAGAGGCTGCATGAAAGTACATTCTGTCATTGAATGTCTATGAGATGGTCAAGTAGGTCTACTGTATCTAGTTAGAACTTCCCATGTTCTGTGGCAGTTACGCTTGTGTGGTTTGATGCTGTCAGTGTAAGCTTAACATTTATTTCGTTCTCCCTGGAAGGACACAAGCATTGCTGAGGAGCCATTTGACCTGCCACTATACTAATACTGTATTTGGTAAGCTCTATTACAGGTTTTCTTTTGTATAGTAGTACAAGCTGCAATTGTGTATAATGTGTTCAGACCTTTAGTCAGCAGGCTGTTTGACAGTAGGTGTTTACAAATGAAAAACAAGATTTTCAAGGTCATTAGTGATAGAATTGTTGTACGCTGCTGCATTTTTCTGCGAATTAAATGATGAGCCACCCTGCAAATGATGCTCTCCTGCCTTATTGCACAAACCTTCAAATACTGTTAACCCTATCTAACAAGTGTACAGAAGTCGGAGACAACTGTTCACAGCGACAAGTCCATAATATTTACTTACATGCAAAAGTGAGTCAAAGGTCAGGCATACCTTTGAAGTTTTCCGAAACAAGTTCATCATTGAAAGGTTGCAAAATTCTTGCTTCTAAGAATAGACCAACAGGTGCCCAATGACAGCTGTCTCTAGAGCCAATATTTGGTCAAGAGGCTACTCTTCATCAGGCCGCTCATGGCAAAGTTCATGTCACTCATTGTAGGTGTTAAAACATGAAAGAATAGGACACAAGGCAAGCTCTTCAAGAACTATGTCAATTTAGTCATCTTTACGATGCAGCTTGAGCTGATCAGTATGAAGACATTATGTAGAACATAAAGAGAAGACAAAAATCAATGCTCTTTCACACATTATGTCCACTGCGGGAAGAAGGCCTTTCCCAACAATCTACGATTATGCCTGGCTTGCGTCAACTGACTCCATCCTATATGCCTCCGCATTTCCTAATTTCATCATGGTGCCTAGTACTTTACTGTCTTCAACTGCAGTTTTCTTGAAGTATCATGCCTATCAATTTTTGTCATTCTCAAGGTTCATTATTATCGTGCCAGGTTTCAGCCTCCTAGGTTAGCACAACGCAATGATGGTGCTTTTCGAGAGTAATGATAAGCTGTTGTTCGTGACTCAGCAGTGTATGACATAAGTGTTCCGACCAATTGTTATTCTCTAAATTTCTGCCTGCTTGCAGGCCTTTAAACTGGCAACATCTGCCCCACCGACAGTAAGGCATGTTCAGATAAATTCCTGGTGCCTGGTGAGCACTTTTAAATTTGATGAACAAATTTTATTTGGTGCCCGAGCCTGACGACAATGAAATCAATCGTATCTTCTATTTTGTTGTAGCGCAAGCTGAACGACATGGACAACAGAAACGCACATTTGATGCACACACAGGTTAACGTTCAGTAACTGATTCGTTTCCAGTTCTCGTCACTGTATATACCCCCAAAACGTCATACAACACGTGCAAAAGCTCAGTAAACATGAAGTTTAAAAAAAATGTCACAGTTTCGCCCTAAGGGCGAAGCAATGAATGCGATAGCAACACAGCAATGTCATACGAAGTAAGGTGAGCGGCTTTGGTAGCAATGTGAATTGTATTGGAAATAGGCGAAAAGACTCCGGGACGTGTTCATGTAGCCTGTCGTGTAAAAATAGAGAACGATTCCAATCACAGACTAGACCCTTTTTGAGTTATGCCCACGAAGTTGTGCAAGAAGACATTGTTTTCGGCTACAATTACCGAAGTGGCCATAGCATTCTGCTGTTCTGTTCTTGACTAACTCTATTGTTGCATCAGGTCGCAGCACCATGATATAATTACTGGTGCAATTCTGCGAGAATATTCTCATACCCTAAATTTAACATGTTTGAACAATTGAAGAAGCATGAGAGAGGACCGTGAGGGTTTGCAGAAAAGTTCCCTTATTAGAATCGTTTATGACCCATATCGGTACGGTCGTTTTATCATGATCACGCCAGCGTCCACTGAGCATCATTTACCATTTTGTCTACTGCATGTAAATAAAATACAAAAGTGTCGTTCCTTGTGCGTGAGTAGCAGAATGGCAGCGGAACCTTTCATATTGTCACGTAGTAGTGACGGTAAAGAAAACAGTCGTAAAACTGTGTATGACGAAACTGGTTGTTGATTGGGCGAACCTGTGCCCACAAAAGCAAGCTACACACAAAGCACAACGATAGCGGCGAACACAGTCGGCGATCGTCGAAAATCTGATCAGCGGCGGAACGTGTCGGCTTTTATACCTGAGTCATCGAAGGTTCCAGATTAATTCCTGATGCCCGCGTGTCTTCCAGAATGTTCTATACAATTCGCGTCGGTCATACAATCAGATAACATAAGCGTCGGTGAAAACAGGTAACGGAAAGAAGCATCGATAACGTTCTAGAAACTTCCGATACAGGCGCGTTCTGCGCCGAGCGATAACGTTTAACATTTGTTAGCCGGTGGAAAGCGGCCACCGGTGAAAGATAAACATGTATACGTGTCAATACCCTCCCCTTAAAAAGCATCGTCCCGATGCTACAAACACGAAAGCGAAAACAAAACCACGCGTACAGAAAGGGACAAAAATAACAAAGCAACAAAGGACCTAAGTTCGTCAGCGAGCGTAGAAAGGCTTAAGACGCACTACGTGGATGACTTCAGGTAGTGCGCGGCGCCGCTGTGATTGCGAAATACCGTCTGCACGACCTCATAGTCCAGTGCGCCAATACGTCGGATGATCTTATATGGTACGGAATAGCGACGTAAGAGTTTCTCGCTAAGTCCTCGTCGGCGTATCGGAGTCCAGACCCAAACACGGTCTCCGGGCTGGTATTCGACGTAGCGTCGTCGAAGATTGTAGTGTCGGCTGTCGGTTCTCTGCTGGTTGTTGATGCGCAGGCGGGCGAGCTGTCGACCTTCTTGGGCACGTTGCAAATAGGTGGCAACGTCGAGATTTTCTTCGTCGGAGACATCCGGTAGCATGGCGTCAAGCGTCGTTGCCGGTTTCCTTCCGTAGACCAGGTTGAACGGTGCCATGTGCGTCGTTTCCTGCATGGCCGTGTTGTACGCGAAGGTCACGTACGGAAGGATGGCATCCCACGTCTTGTGTTCGACGTCGACGTACATTGCCAGCATGTCGGCGATGGTCTTATTTAGGCGCTCGGTGAGGCCATTCGTCTGCGGGTGGTAGGCGGTGGTCCGGCGATGGCTTGTCTGGCTGTAGCGCAGGATGGCTTGAGTTAGTTCAGCCGTGAAGGCCGTACCTCTGTCGCTGATGAAGACTTCTGGGGCGCCGTGACGCAGGAGCATGTTCTCAACGAAGAATCGGGCTACCTCGGCAGCACTGCCTTTGGGCAAGGCTTTTGTTTCGGCGTAACGGGTGAGGTAGTCCGTAGCTACGACGATCCATTTATTCCCGGACGTCGACGTCGGAAAAGGCCCCAGTAAGTCCATCCCGATCTGCTGGAACGGTCGGCGAGGTGGCTCGATCGGCTGTAGAAGGCCGGCTGGCCCTGTCGGTGGTGTTTTGCGTCGCTGACAGCCTCGCCATGTCCTTACGTAATGAGCGACGTCGGCAGAGAGGCGAGGCCAGTAGTATTTTTCTTGTATCCTCGCGAGCGTGCGGGAAAAACCGATGTGTCCAGCCGTTGGGTCGTCATGGAGAGCTTGCAGAACCTCTGGACGCAATGCTGAGGGTACCACGAGGAGGTAGTTGGCTCGGAGAGGCGAGAAGTTCTTCTTTAGGAGAATGTCGTTTTGCAAGAAAAACGACGCCAATCCTCGCCTGAACACCTTCGGTACAATGACGGTCTTGCCTTCCAGGTAGTCTACAAGGCTCCTTAGTTCCGGTTCTGCTCGCTGTTGTTCGGCGAATTCGTCGGCACTGATGGGTCCCAAGGAAGTGTCGTCATCCTGGTCGTCCTGTGGCGGCGGTTCGACGGGGGCGCGAGACAAGCAGTCGGCGTCATAGTGCTTTCGCCCGGACTTAAAAACGACGGTGATGTCGAATGCTTGAAGTCTCAGACTCCATCGTGCGATGCGACCTGAAGGATCCTTCAAGTTAGCTAGCCAACACAAGGCGTGGTGGTCGCTCACAACTTTAAAGGACCTGCCATAGAGGTAGGGGCGAAACTTTGATGTAGCCCAGATGATGGCGAGGCACTCCTTTTCTGTTGTGAAATAATTTGCTTCCGCTTTCGATAGACCGGCTAGCGTAACTTACAACCATTTCTAGTCCGTCAGTCCTCTGCACAAGCACGGCGCCGAGTCCTACGCTGCTTGCGTCGGTGTGGACTTCGGTATCGGCGTTTTCGTCGAAATGTGCAAGTATTGGCGGCGATTGCAGGCGTCGCTTCAGTTCTTCAAATGCTTCGACTTGTGGCGTCTCCCACTTGAACTCGACGTCGGCCTTCGTGAGATACGTCCGTGGCTCAGCGATCCGTGAAAAATTCTTGACGAAGCGCCTGTAATAGGCGCACAGTCCAAGAAACCTACGCACTGCCTTCTTGTCAGCGGGCGGAGGAAAGTTGGAGATGGCCGCAGTTTTCCGAGTGTCGGGGCGCACTCCAGACTTGTTGATGACGTGGCCCCAAAACAAGAGCTCCTCATATGCGAAGCGGCACTTTTCTGGCTTTAACGTGAGTCCGGAGGTTTTGACTGCTTGAAGAACTGTTTCAAGGCGCCGCAGGTGTTCTTCGAAGCTTGAGGCAAACACAACGACGTCGTCCAAATAGACGAGGCAAGTCTGCCGCTTCAAGCCTGCCAGTACTGTATCCATGACGCGTTGGAAAGTCGCAGGTGCCGAGCAAAGACCAAACGGCATGAACTTGAACTCGAACTGTCCGTCTGGTGTTATAAAGGCAGTCTTCTCCCGGTCCCTCTCGTCGACTTCGATTTGCCAGTAGCCGGTTTTGAGGTCCATCGACGAAAAATACTTTCCGTTGTAGGGTCGATCCAAGGCGTCGTCAATCCGTGGGAGGGGGTATACGTCATTCTTCGTGATCTTGTTGAGGCGACGATAATCGACGCAGAAACGTAGGATTCCATCCTTCTTCTTCACTAACACCACGGGGGACGCCCACAGACTCTTGGACGGCTGGATGATGTCGTCGCGTAGCATTTCGTCGACTTGTTGCCTTATGGCCTCGCGTTCACGCGCCGAGACTCGGTACGGGCTTTGACGAAGTGGGCGGGCATATTCGTCGGTTATGATGTGGTGCTTGGCGACAGGGGTTTGTCGAACTTTTGACGACGACGAGCAGCAGTCCTTGTATTGCAGGAGCAGAGCTTTTAGTTGTTCTTTCTTATGCCTGGGAAGGTTCTGATTGACGTCGAAAGTTGGTTCAGGTACTATAGTTGTCGTTGCAGGTGCACTGGAATCCGTGAAGGCGAAAGCACTGCTGGCTTGTACTATTTCGTCGATGTAGGCGACGTGGTGCCTATGTTAATGTGCTTGTATTCGGGGCTGAAGTTCGTGAGCATCACCCTTGCTTTCCCTGCACGTAGCTCAGCTATGCCTCTAGCGACGCAAATTTCACGGTCGAGCAGTAAGTGATGCAAAGGAAATGGTTATGCGCAAAAACAAAAAACACGGACACAGAAGTAGACGGGGACGAGCGCAAACTTTCAACTGACTTTATTTATTCCTACGTTGTCAATATATACTCTGAATGACGTAGGTACAACAACGGTGATCACATGACACACTTACAACGTGCCGCGCAAGAACATCATCTCAGTTTCTTTTAAAGAAATTGAAGTATCACTAATACAGCCATCTCCTTTTGACGAAATATGAAAGGCTTCCAACAGTTCACGGGCAGTAGTATCACGGCTTTTGCGCTTTTTGTTTTTGCGCATAACCATTTCCTTTGCAAGTATGAACCAACTCGCCCAGCAGAAAGTTTTACTCAGTAAGTGATGATCGCCCTCGATGACGCCCTCCATGTCTGCCGGCACTTCAGTACTGGCGGAAATCATTACGCTGGAGCGAGGCGGAACGGTGACTTGTTGCTCAAGCACATTCAAGGCATGGTAACTTATGCTTGTATCCGGTGGTATCGCGTTGTGCGTTGAAAGCGTTATCGACTTGGACCTTAAGTCGATGACTGCACCGTGTTGATTTAGAAAGTCCATGCCTAGGATAACATCCCTGGAGCAGTGCTGCAGGATTACGAAGCTCGCCGGGTAAGTGCGGTTGTTTACCGTGACTCGCGCTGTGCAGATTCCAGTCGGCGTTATTAGGTGGCCTCCCGCGGTCCGGATATCGGGTCCTTGCCAGTCTGTTTTCACCTTACTCAACTTGGTGTTGAATGGGCCACTGAAGACGGAATAGTCGGCTCCAGTGTCGACGAGAGCGGTGACATTATGACCATCGATTAGCACGTCTAAGTCGGTAGACCGTTGTATGGCGTTGCGGTTAAGTCGTGGCGTCGGATCACGGCTGCGTCGGCTTGCTCCGATGCTCCTACGTCGCGTCGGCAGGTATTCTTTCGGCGGCGAAGTGTTGTCGTCAAGGCTCTTGCCAGGCGGCGTGCTGATAATTCGTCGTGATGATTCGCGAATCTTCTTCGTCGGTGGCGGAGGATCTTCGGAATTGCGTCGTACAGCAACCGCACCTCCATCGGTTGCTGCCTTTAGTTTCCCGGATAGGGGCTCACCGACCGGCCCCGGGCTGGGCCAGTGTATGGTCGGCGCTGCGGCGACAGGTAACGTCCTGGTGACGGCGAGCGTGAGGGTCGTCGCGGTTGCCACTGGGCTCCGGCGAGGTAGTCAGCGATGTCGCGTGGTCGCTCGCCAAGCTGGGGACGTGGCGCGTTGACGGCGAACCCTAGTAGGCCCATCTCGCGGTATGGCATCGGCGGTAGACATGGCCGGCTTCCCCGCAGTGATAGCAGAGCGGGCAGTGGTCGGGGGCGCGCCAAATGTCCGTCTTCCTCTGGTAGCTGCGCTGGGCGACGGGCGGGCGGGCTTCTGGCGGCGGCGACGGTGGACGACGCAACTGCGGCGTTACGGGGCCCTGGCGCGAGCGTGGAAAGGCGCCTTGACGACGGGCGACGGCGGCGTAGGTCATCGCTTGCGGCTGTTGTTGAGGCGATGCCGGAACTTCTGGCACTTCCAGTGACCGCTGAATCTCTTCTTTAACTATGTCAGCTATCGAAGTCACCTGAGGCTGCGACCTTGGGAATAATTTCTGCAGCTCTTCCCGTACAAGCGCTCTGATCGTCTCGCGGAGGTCGTCGGCGCCTAGCGCTTGAGCTTCGGCGTAGTTTGTCAGTACACGGCGGTTGTATTGCCTGGCTCGCATTTAAGCGTCTTCTCGATCGTTCTGGCCTCCGCAACAAATTCTGCCACAGTCTTGGGCGGGTTGCGCATCAATCCGGTGAATAGATGCTCTTTGACCACCCGCATCAAGAACCGAACTTTCTTTTCCTCAGACATATCGGGGTCGGCGTGGCGGAAGAGGCGAGTCATCTCCTCCGTGAAGATCGCGATGTTCTCGTTCGGCAATTGCACTCTGGTTTCTAATAAAACTTCGGCCCTTTCCTTTCGCACGACATTCGTGAAGGTCCTCCCGAAGTTCTCACGAAATAGGTCCCACGTCACCAGGGTGGTCTCTCTGTTCTCAAACCAGGTCCGAGCAGCGTCATCCAATGAAAAATAAACATGGCGCAGCTTGTCGTCGTCGCTCCATTTGTTGAACGTCGCGGTCCTCTCATATGTCTCCAGCCAGGTTTCAGGGTCTTCAGCCGATGATCCACGAAATGTCGGTGGCTCCCGAGGTTGTTGCAGCAGGATGGGGGACGCTGGTGCTGCCATTCTGGTCGTTGACTTGGCCTTGATTGCAGTGGTCTTTTCGGGAAGAAGTCCGTACTCCGGCACAAGTCCTTGCTGCCTACGGCTAGCTCGCTGGTCCTTGGCGACGTTGGTCTCGTCCTCCGGTTTCGGGCTTGGGTCGCGGCTTTGCGGGGGCGTTCGGTGCATGAACGAACTAGCACCTCCACCAGATGTCACGTAGTAGTGACGATAAAGGAAACAGTCGTAAAACTTAAAGCCCCTATATATAAAAAGTAGCGCCATTCTTAGATCTTGCCGCCACCGCGCTCACCCCGGCGTTCCCTCCTCGCCGCCTCCTGTCGCCCCAGCCTCCTCCGCTCCCCCATTGGCCAATCCGTGTCACGTGGAAGCACGCGTTGCGCTTTTGCATATTTTTTTCTTTCCAGCGCGCTCCGACGGCCATTCTCGGGCCTGTGCGACGAAAGTGCTGTACGCACAAACGGATCAAACGTGTTAGGGACCATAACTTCGTTGTGATGGCATGCTGCTGCGCCTTAAGTTGCCGCAACCGACAAGGCGAGGGCAAAAGGCTTTTTTTGTTTACCATCCGGCGTGCGCAAACGCTTGCTGCACACTTGATATTTGCGCCGTCTCGCATCGACGCGTTGCTACTTCCAAAACGGCATCATTAAGACCAGTTACTGACTGACGAAGCAAAATCGCGCTTCAAAAACTTCTCCGCAGGGCGCGATTGAAGTTTTCCTCGGATTTCCTCTGGTAGCGCGTTAGCTGTCGTCTGCCACGGCAGGCCCGACGCAGGCGGCGCCACTGTCGATATCGCGCCTCGATCGCGCTGGTCGCGCCGAGCGCGATAGTGGAACGGAGGAGGAGGGAAGTGGATGGCGCTACTTTTTATATATAGGGGCTTTAGTAAAACTGTGTATGACGAAACTGGTTGTTGATTGGGCGAACCTGTGCCCACAAAAGCAAGCGACAGTCAAAGCACAACGATAGCGGCGAACACAGTCGGCGATCGTCGAAAATCTGATCAGCGGCGGAACGCGTCGGCTTTTATACCTGAGTCATCGAAGGTTCCAGATTAATCCCTGATGCCCGTGTGTCTTCCAGAAAGTTCTAGACAATTCGCGTCGGTCATACAATCAGATAACATAAGCGTCGGTGAAAACAGGTAACGGAAAGAAGCATCGATAACGTTCTAGAAACTTCCGATACAGGCGCGTTCTGCGCCGAGCGATAACGTTTAACATTTGTTAGCCGGTGAAAAGCGGCCCCCGGTGAAAGATAAACATGTATACGTGTCAATATGGTCCGCCACTAAGTCACACCTTCCCTTTTCTGCCATGGTGCCACAGGACATGTCATTTTCACCCTTGCATTTCGCCCTTTCAGTTTCCTAGAAAGCATAGGGAGGTACACAAGACGAACAGGCGAAGTTTTGAAGGAGTCCTGATATTTGAGTAAAATTTCATAGCAATGTTAACATCCTTTATTTGTTTACACATTTATTACACCTCATTGGTGATAATAATGACGTACCACATAGTAGTTCAGTTCTTATACTTAATCCATCATGTCTGAGATGGCTGTCCTGAAAATTAACCAGGTGTAAGCATTGCATGACGTTGGCTGGAAGGCCAATGATTTAAAACATGTGTGCAGAATAAAGAAAATTAAGGTGTTCAATGGCACAGTCGCCGTCAAAAGTTTACACGGCCGAGGTTCTGCGATTAAGTTTATTTTCAACGCAGCTGCGCCCGCAGCCAGTAAAAGTATGCAAAACGTTTGTCTACTCTAGACCAGTATACGCTGTACATCCGAATACCACGATGCGTGCCTCAGGCGTAGAAATATAATATTTTTTCAGCTTCAGGCGTACGAAAGCTTTTAACGCAGACTATATGTTCTGAAGGCGAGGCTGCTTTTTAGCTTATACGTAATGACAAGCGCCGAGCTCTTAATGATGGAATATTAGAGCGTAGAATTGTAGAACTTGTGCGAGGTCAGATGACTTCACGAGGCAAACCTAGCGATAGAAGCTCAGCATGCTTTTTTGTTTATTAACACTGGGGTTAAATTAATAGTCAGAGTAAATGAATGCTACTGTCAATTTCTGGACAGACTCGAGTGTAATGCATCCGTTCTATATCACTGAAGGTTCCATGCCAATTCCATACAGGGCATTCATATTCGAATTTTGCCCTGTCTAACACCTACCGAGACTTTAGCAATGAGAAGAGGTAGGAAATGGCTTCTTGGAATGTAGCCGAAGCCATGGTAGGTGTGATTAGTAATGCGGTATATGTGAGTAGCCTGACTAGGATTATTACATGAAGTACACCAACGTACCTAGGTTAAGTCACGGTGAAAAATACAAAGCCCTTAATGTATATATATTGAAGTCATGTGAGAGTGTCTCTGCTAAAAAAGTTATAAGTTTAATAATATCAGGACTGAATAGCCTTCTGTTCCACAAATTACACCTCATTATCCCGACGTGTTGATGAGCCGCACTCTGCTTGCCCGTGTTCCGTATTATGACAAAAAATACAGTTTGTGCAGTGTCAGTGGCCTAAACGTAAAACAGAAAATTGAAGTCATCACAAAGATTGTCATATATCGTAAGCTGCAATAATAAAAACTTCAACAGCACTTAATAGTACTCGCAATGCAAACTTTGATGCATGTGATTCATTTCACTTTCCTATTTGTTCCAGGGCAGAAATATGCTTTTGAGATGGTCAACATAGTTTATTTTGCCAAATGTGATAAGAATTTTCTTCTCCAACATATGTTCCTATTCTCATGCACATTTCTTTATCAAATATGTGGTCTAAATTTCACTAAATCAAAATGTGAATAATTTAAAAGTTAAACTGGCTTCTCCACATAGGGAAAATGCCGTAGGAATTTCAGAATGTAATAATACGCAATCATTTGTTTGCATAAACTTCCTGACTATATAGGCATGTAATGAAAAGCTCGAATTTATTGCACGGCTTTGTCTTTTCGCAGAAAATTCACCCACTGCATTTATAAAACAATGCACTTTCTCTTTTTTTTTAGCGCGTGAGTCCAAAAATACATAGCAACTTATTTAACATAGCGATATAATTTTCAAGAGCTCGTTGATTATGTTGTCATTTCAGCAAAGAAGACGAGAGACTTTCATGCACAGAAAAAATAAGCGGCTAAGAGCGACAACTGATTAGTTGTTTCAGAAGGGAAAACTGAGTTTAGCTATGTAGTGTTAAATTATATAGCTTTAAATAATGCACATATTTTATACATCGCCGGACAGAGGTCATTAGAGATCGCTGGGAGAGGCCTTCGCCCTGCCATGGAGATAAAAATAGGCTGATTATCATGATGATGATGACGATGAAACATTGCCGGAGATGACCGCCCCTCAACCAAAAAATACTTCTTATAGTTTAATAATTTATTATTTTGCGCCGTCAGTGGTCGAAGGCATTACGGAAGGGAGTGGGTTAAGCAGGCTAAACAAATAATGGAATGATTGAAAAGTAACTTTCTACTCTTATAATTTTAGCTGGTGGTACCTGGAAAAAACTTCAATGCCCACCGGGAAGGCAGCTTTACAATTATACCATAATACCTGATTTTACAAATAATTAAAAAGAACAAAGTAAGTAATTAACAAATTCAGATTACACAACGTATACTAGTTGATGTTTCATGCAACTTGCGTTTACTATTACTCTTTAGCATATCTTTGGGGAGGCGATACCAGGAAAGGGCTCTGCGAGGCCAGAAAGAGCTTAAGCAAGTTAATGTGAATAAATCTGATACGTATTTTGTACAGCTGACCAATACGATGCGACATATGTTGTGGCGGGGATACAGTCGTACCCGGATATATCAAACCAACTTATAACGAATTATTCTGTATATCGAACCGCTTGAAAATCCCCTTGAAAATTCTATGCAAATTTATCGGGCTGGTTCACGCGTATATAGAAGGCCCGTCCACCAGCACATTCGATGTATCGAACGCGGCGCCACGCAGAAGACCTCATAGTGCAATTCTTTGTGCACTTTGAGGTATTCTGGCCCATGAAGGTGGAGAAGAGAATGTGCAGTTAGTTGAGCCCCGTCGAACTGATCGGCTAGCCCGCATGCTACCTCGAACGTCAACATTCCTTCTATCCGATTTTCGAGGCGTTGTCGTGTGGGTTGAGTGCCGATTCACGAGTTTATTTTCCGCAAGTGATGGCCGCTACAAGTGTAAAGAAAAGAATCAGCTTGGACTTTTCAATGAAGTTGAAAGTTATCCAACATTTTTTTGCGGGTAAATAAAGTGTGCTTGGCTTTTTTCCCCGAGTTGCGTGCAGTAAGTTAGCGGCTCTCGGACGCACCAATCGGTTAGCCACCGTTTGCCTCAGGGCCTAATATTTTATATATCGAATTACCTATACATCGAACTTTTTTGTGATCCCCTTCAGATTCGATATTTCCGGGTTCGACTGTATCAGTCTAAGAGTTACACATTCAAGTTTAGTTTTATTTGAGGTTAGAGTAGCTGTTCGATCATAAGTCGAACATATAAAACGAGTGGAGTAATTTGGCATTTTAATGAGATAATAAATATAATGGAAATTTACACATTGGATGCATACTGAAATTTCGTTCCTATTAATGTTGTTTAGTAGAAAGTTGAGAGAGGATGGTGGCATTACAAGTCCATGAATCCGAGGCATCAACTACTGCGGCCAAGCCGACCCTGGGGCGATGCGGTCGGCGTAACCCTACAGGAAGCATTTTTTAAAAATCGATTGCTGAGCAATGCCTCATTTTTCGCGAATTGCACTTTAGGCACTTAATCCTGATAACGGTATCACGTTACATGTGACGTCTCTTTTAATTTCAAAGGCAGCATTTTTTTCTTGGGACGCTTTTGTAGACCTGTGTAAAATGCATGGGGTGATTTTTTAAAAGCTGATTGCTGCGCAACGAGAACTCATCCGCTAATTGCACTCTGGTGGCATATATTGTAGGTCTCCATCCATATTTAGGTGAAGTTTGGTTGTATTCGGCTAGGTGAATTTTTCTTTCCTGGGCGCTTTTCTTCGGCTCCTATGCGGCGAAGCAGCACTACAGGTGCAAAAGATTCGTCTGTCGTTGTATTCAAGCGAAAGGAGCTCCTCGATCACGTTAAAACTCATAGACTCGGATGTGCAGCTATGATGCACATTTGTGCCCAGATGTACAAGCAAAGGTGACACCGCCCAATTCTGCAACAAGTAGCGGACCGATTTGCTTTATGGAATGACATTCGAGCATTAAGACCGTCTACGCGCATTATATATCGTAAATTTTCAGCGCATGTTAAAATGTTTTATTTCGTATTTAGAAAGATAAACATCAGGTTCCAGCTTAACCTATGAATAGCCATCAGTAGTTACATTGAAATATTGACCAAATAATAAGGTAATTACACACTAAGCTAATTAATAAAACTATAGTAACTAGTGAGCACTAGTTACTGACATACTATGTTTAGGTCTCTCGGTTTTACACACCTGCAATGTAATGAATATCTAATGAAATATAAAACAAGTAATTCACCAATGAGGCCTGCTGGGAGCATGTATAATGAAGTCAGTAGCAAAAATGAATCAGTTATTTCACTGGTACATCAGTTGTTTTGATTCGTGCACGTCGTCATTGAGGCCATTCGCAGTTTAAAACAATGAGCATCTTGCTAAACATTATTAACTGACTGCGCCAAGTCTACCTTTCATAAAGCATTGCGTCATGGATATCAAATGAAAAATCATTCAAACAGTGACGAAATTAGGATAACTAGGAGTGGCAGGACTGAGTTACTAGTGATCACGGATAACTTTACTTAATGTGAAAGGGGTAGCCTTTATTCATATACGTCGTCATTGATATCAATCCGAAAGCCATTAAATTATTATTTATTTGTTTACCACTGCTGACGGATTACGCGCAATTATTAGTGATCACTAGTAATACGCTCAGTTCAATGTTCTCGCATTTTATACAGTATAGCTTAGTGGATATCAAATGAAAAGTCACATAAACACTGATTCAATTATAAAAACTACGAGATGGTAGAACCAATCACTTGCTATCACAAATCACATTTTTGTAGTATGACAGTGGTAGCCTTGATTCGGGCACGTCGTCATTAGCATCAATAAAAAAGGGATTACATGAGTATCTTTGGTTACCATGATTAACTGATGATGACGAGTCATTAGTGATCACAAATTCGATGTGCTCGTACTTTTAGGCAACTTAGCTGATTCGAAGAGCTCAGCAATGGTCTGCCATTTTGTTTCAGGTGTTGCCGTGAAGGCACTCCCATTTCTAATAACAACGCCACCTAGATGTTTCACGCCGTGGTTGCTCAGTGGCGATGGGTTTCTAGTTGTTAAACATAAATGCCCCTGAAAGTGGATGGAAAAACGGCTCCGCAGTAGCTCAAAGGTGAGAGCATCGCACGCGTATTGCGAAGACGTGGGTTCGTTCCCCACCTGCGGACAGTTGTTTTTCCATCCGTTTTCATTTCCATCAATGTATGATTGCTTTAATTCAATTAGTAAGTGCAAGTGTTTCCCCTATGTTGTCCTTGGTGTCATTGTTTGTTGGCTCTCATGATATGATTAATAAAAATAAATTATATATATATATATATATATATATTTCTGTGCATTAATGTTACACCATCGTTACACGACGATTCCCCCAGTGCCTGGGATCTGCACAACTGTAGTCCTGTTTGCTCACGTCTATATATATATATATATATATATATATGTGTGTGTGTGTGTGTGTGTGTGTGTGTGTGTGTGTAATAATGTCACACAATTTCTCACGTGCGCCGGTGCCAAGGGCACCCCGTTGTTTCTGGGCACGTTAATAAAAAGTATTGCTTATTATTATTATTACTATTATTATTATTATTACTAGGGCCTCCTTTCAAGAGAAGCCAGGTCTTTTTCCGAGCTTACTGGCAGCTGGCATTAATTTCTCCACCGCATAAAACCGATTTTGCTGCCTAAGTAGAGGGAAAAGGCAAATGCACTCCGCCTACGAGAACGCTACACAAATTTCGATCGCAAGGCCAGCACCCGAAAACAAAGGGCAAATTCTAATGAATACCATAACCCAAATTTAGGGTGCAATTATCGATTTTATAAAGGCCAATTTTACCGCTGTTACCATCAATGCGATAAAACAAGAAAATTTAGTCCTTTGAATAAATGTTCTCAAAGATTACCAGCAGGTCTGTTTACTTTGTGGGAACCCGTTAGCACAAGCATACAAATTCAACATAATTTACTTCTATGTCATCAAAAAAACAGGAAAGCCCCAGTGCGGGCTTACCCCCATTTTCTTTTTTCGTTTTACAGTCGGGCGACACAAAAAAGCCCTTTGTTCACAGGCCTTCTCTCGGGCGGAACATATTGTTTGGGTTGGAAACCCGACCGCCTCCCAAGAGGCCTTTTCGCCGGCGGCCCGTCACTGGAACTGAATGCCGCGTTGTCCTTGTCTCCGGCCTCGTCTCTGGGGCGCTTGAAGGTGGCACCGAGACTACAGCAGCCCGGTCCTCGTCGTTAGCGGCCTCGCCCTGTCGCATTTATGAATCGACGTCGTCGCTTTCGCCTTCACTAGCACCTCCCTTTGCAGGGTCATCTTCCGTCTCGATCCATGCCGGCCCAGTCACCGGCTCAGCAGCTTCGACCACCTTGGCGCGAGCGCCCTCCGGTACCGTCACGGCACTTGTCGCCGCTGGGGGCACTTGGTCTCTGGCTCCCTTAGCGGCCTCTTCAGCCTCGACTGGATCTGTTACATGCTCTGCTGCCTGTTCACTCACTAGTGGGCGTGTCGCAATAGCGTAGGTCTCCACGCAGTCTGCGTCGACGTGCCCGAAATGTCTGCAAAGGGAGCAGCGCGGCACCTAACAGTCCCGCCGGACGTGCCCAGTGCTTTGGCGGCGCAGGCACTGCATCGCCCGACCACAAACCACACCTAAGGCCGACTCTCCGGCAACGCGTATCTGGTGAGGAATCTCTTCCACTTTCAGGCTGCTCGACCTTCCGCTCGAGAAAATCGGTCCTCGTTGGCAAACATTTGTCTGGTACGCCTTGGACACGCCACTTCTCTCGGCTCAACTCAGCCACCTTGCCGAAGGCCGCCAACGCAGTCCGGGCTTCTTCCTCAGCCCCGCCGTGCAGCAGCCAGTGAAGCCTGAGCTTCACTCACTGGTCTTGAGCGTCGACGATGACACATCGCCGCCCCTTCACCTGAAGTTCCTTCAAGGCCATCAGGCGTTTTGTTGCAGCCGCGTCGCTGAGGGTCACCGCCCAGACATGATTGACATAGTACGTCCCGAGGCGCACAACTTTTGGCAGTAGGCTCGTCGGCGTAAGGGCATCCCTAAAATCCTCGACCTTGTACGGCCTCGCACGTATATCACCGCGTAGAAACACGTTGTTATTCACAATTCGTCTTTTGGCAGTTGAGGCAAAATAAACTAGCATTCTGTTTCTTCATCGTTGCTTAGCCCGTTTCCGCAGCAAAAAGTGACTGCGGTCGCCGCCCCACTTGAGGTCATGATTCCACGATCCGATCAGCACGGCTGCCGGAAGCAGGCTGATGCCACGGACGCATGTATCGACAACCGGCATAAAACGTCCCTATGAATTTCTTGCTGGCGGGACAGACGCAGGAGGGACAAGCCCCAAAATAAGGGAACTTAATTATACACTCAGTGGTGTGCTTTTAGAGCGCAGCTCTTAGGCGCCCGTTCCTACGGCAAGCGTCGTCGGAGTCGCGGCGTAACCGAGCCAACGAGCACATGTCGCTAAAGATGAAAGAGCGAACGCGGAACGAGAGATGAAAGACGCGAGCCGCGAACGGCGCAGACCAATGAGAGCGGCCCCTTCAGTGACGACCTCGCGGGAAACTTGTTATGCGGACCCGCACGACCACTCGATGCGTCCTCGTATCTGATCTCAGGCGGACCGCTCGCTTCGTACAATCGTCTGCTCGCGTCAGCTCTCCCTCGCGCTTGTTTAGTTAGCTTGGTTTGGTTTCGATTGCCATGGTTTGCGATTGTTTTATACATTGATTAGTCTAAACCGAGACGCCCTGAAGTAAACGTTTTTGGAGAGGGTGCGCCATAGCGATTCTGTACGACAAGACGGACCCTGAATACAAGGACGCGGAGGTGAAACCCAGTACCTCATTCTCCTTGACTTTGGAACGCAGCGACATGATTATGATCAGTGGCAACGACGCCGTCATCTTCATAAGACATGACTCGCGTTAAGAACAAATGACGAAGAACTAGAGTAACTGTATTGGCTCCCTTTTGGGAGCCAGACTTGCGCCAAGGTACGCCATTTTGAGTAGCTAAGTGGTGCGGCAAAGTAACTCTCATACGCGTATATAGGGAGCCACGCTCGTGCGGCAATGCCAGTAGGGCTTTTTTGCATTTTTTTCTATGCTTTATCATGTTGCGAGTAAAACTCGATTGCTAAATTCCCGTTTACGAGCCTGGAGTTTACGCTTACGTCCCTTAGTATGTAATCACTGTTAAAATACAGCGTGTGACGAACATACACACCGGTGCTATAGTTCTTACAGTACTTTAGATCGCGATCGAGCGAGAACGGGATAGAATTGCTCGGTCGCGATTGGCTCCATTGCGCTAAGTACGGAATAAAGCCAATTGCAGTCGAGAATTTTCACCCGGATTGGGCTCGATAGCGATCGAATGTAGCCGTGTGACACTCACATTAAGCGTAAAAGCATACGATAACGGCCCGCGACAGCTGAAAATATGAATGCCCGATTCAACAGCGCTGTCGCGTCCAACATTCCTTGAGTTCAAGGTATGAAAGCTGAATTCAGGTGAATGATGCGAGCAATTGCATGCACTCTTAGATTCTTTGCATTGCGCTGCACCACTATGTTGATTCTAATTATTCCAGTATAGCTTCCTTGTCGCGTTTTATATGTCACGGGCAGATTGATATTTGTTATGGGTCTCATCTAGCCGACACACGCGCTGACTAAGTCTGCATGCATTACGTAATTATTGTACAGCACATGTAAAGTTCTTCTGGGTACGCTAAATTTTGCAACTTGTGCAGTGCCCTAGTTAGAAAAAAAAACAAGAGTTTATTTCATGCTCGTTGGACACACTAGAATCTTTATATCGTTTTGAAAGGAGCATGCGAATGGCAGATTTGCTGAAGCGTTGCCATAGCCATGTGCCAAAGCTATAAGTTAAACGTAACAGTACAGGTGGTTTGTAAGAATTTTTACATATATGATGTGATTTCCGCTGATAACGCGAATGAGAATGGCCACTAATTTTTGTTAATGATATACCACTATTGTAAACTGCCAACGAGCCAGGCAATAAGGTGCATTCTATTGCAATTTCTGGTTCCCAACACAGCGACGTCAACTAAACGAAAACAAAAGCACACTACCGAATCGCAATGCTTGAGAGCCAACTAACAGCTGACCAGTATTGAAGCGACAACCATCCCTATCACGATAAGAAGTGAACGAGACCGGCAAAACAGCAACACTTGAAAATACAACTTTACTAACTGTTACCATTACCATGTAGTTATTTTAATAAATTTCCAGTCTTCGCTCGTAAACAAAGCAATTTTAACACTTCACCCGACCGTGAAAACGGCCGGTAAACGGTAAATGCACGAAAACAAACACTTGTCCTAGATACGCGTACAGAGTGAACCTTGATGCAGGTTCACTCTGTACAGGCGATAATATCTATATGATTACAAGGAGGACATTGATACGGAGTGAAGGAGAGTTACATCTGTAAAGAGTTTATTAGAGATCGGAGCAGCGCGGCGTCGACAGTCAAACCAGACACAGCTGTTAAGCACGAGCGCCCTTGCCAGCAAAAGCGCTGTACCCACTAGTGTCTGGGCCCACTAGAGCCGGACCCACTAGCGTCTCTCTTCGCTACAATTACCCCGGGAGTGATAAGAGAGCTGTCCGGCGACCTAACAGCTCGTCAGAATGACAGGATCGTAGTATGGCTTGAGGCGGTTATCGTGGACCATGTCTCGTCCACGACGGCTCTGTTCCGAAGACGGTTCAACTGGTTCGATGACAAAGTTCACGGAAGATGCGCGTTCGACGACGCGGTAAGGTCCTTCATACTTCGGGAGTAGTTTCGATGAGAGGCCAGGAGCGGTGAACGGGACTGAGAGCCACACAAGCGCGCCAGCAAGATAACCGCGGAAGTGTAGTCGCCGCCAGTGCTCTTCTGCCACTGTTGGTCGTTCGAATTAAAGTCACGTGCGAGGTCACTGCATTTTTCAGCATGTCTTGCTGTGGAAGAAATAGGCGAGCCCTCGGATGCATCGGGCCGGTAAGGTAAAATTGTGTCGATGGTGTGCTACGGGTGCGACCGTATAGGAAGAAAAAAGGCTAAAAGCCTGTGGTGCTCTGAGTACCGGTGTTGCACGCGTTGGTGACGAAGGGCAGAATAGCGTCCCAGTTCGCGTGGTCGGAGGCGACGTGCATTGAAAGCATGTCACCGAGCGTGCGGTTGAAGCGTTCTGTGACGCCATTGGTTTGGCGGTGGTAAGCCGTAGTTGTGCGATGAATAACGTGGCACTCTTTCAGAATTGCTTAAACCACTTCCGAAAGGAAGACACGTCCGCAATCACTGATCAATTCCTGGTGGGGACCATATCGCAGGATGAATTGGCGAACAGGAACGAGGCAACATCGCGCGCTGCAGCTGCTGGGAGAGCGACGGTTTCGGCGTATCATTTGAGGTGATCTACTGCCACAATGGCCCAGCGGTTACCAGCCGACGTCAAGGGAAGTGGCCCATACAAATCAATTCCAACGCGCCCGAACGGCCGGGTAAGGCAGGGTAGAGGCTGCAGACCAGCCGGCGAGAGCTGGGGTGAAGATTTCCGGCGCTGGCAGTCGGGGCAGGAGCTAACGAACTGTTGAACGTACTTCTACATTCCTCGCCAGTATAGTAGCGCTGTCGAAGGCGCTGGTAGGTTTTGAAAACTCCCGAGTGTCCGCACTGTGGATCGGCGTGAAAGGATGCGCAGATTTCGGAGCGCAGACTGCGAGGAACTACTAACAACCCCTGGCGGCCGTATGCATGCGGTATAACTGCGTCGGTGAAGCAGGTTGTCGCGAACCGCGAAGTGGCGAGCCTGACGACGCAACGTACGAGTAGTTGACTGTGATGATGGGTCAGCAAGCAAGTCTATAATCGAGACAATCCACGGGTCCTTGCGCTGCTCGTAAGCGATAGCCTCAAGGTCGATTGAAGAAACAGCGAGCTGGGATAGTGAGAAGCAGGCATTGTCGTCAGGCAAGGGAGAGTGTAATAGGTTGTCGGCGTCAGAATGTTGGCGTCCGTTGCGGTACAGCACGCGGATATCGTAGTCCTGCAGGCGAAGTGCCCAGCGGACAAGACGAACTGAAGGATCCTTCAACGCTGACAGCCAACATAGTGCATGGTGGTCCGTGACGACATCAAATGGGCGGCCATACAAATAAGGCCGGAACTTAGTAAGAGCCCGGATGATCGCCAGACATTCTTTTTCCGTGACAGTGTAATTGGTCTCGGCTTTCGGAAGGATGCGACTGGCATAGGCCACGACATATTCAGGAAAGCCAGGTTTGCGCTGCGCAAGGACCGCACCGAGGCTATCACCACTGGCATCTGTGTCTACCTCTGTAGGGGCCATCAGGTCGTAGTGGCGCAAAATTGGGGGAGTCGTTAGCAAACGACGGAGATTTACGAACGCTTCCTCGCACTCTGACGACCACGAATGAAGGGGTCCGTTGCTTCCAAGGAGCTTCGTCAGAGGTGATATGACGGCGGCGAAATTTCAAATGAAGCGTCGGAAGTAGGAACACAAACCTACGAAACTTCGCAGTTCTTTGATGGACGTAGGTTTAGGGAATTCGGCGACGGCACAAAGCTTGGCTGGATCGGGGAGAATTCCATCCTTGGAACGACGTAACCCAGTATCGTCAGTTGCCGAGCTGCAAATTGGAACTTTAAATTCAGTTGTAAGCCGGCGTTTCTCAAACACGTCAAAACACGCCGGAGGCGTTGAAGGTGCGGGGAGAAGTCCGGAGCAAAAACAACGAGGTTATCAAGGTAGCACAAGCACGTGTGCCATTTCAAGCCGCGCAGAACGGTATCCATCATGCGCTCAAAAGTTGCTGACGCATTACAAAGTCCAAACGGCATGACGGTAAATTAGTTTAAGCCGTCGGGCGTGGCAAAGGCTGGCTTCGGTCGATCGTCATCTGCCATAGGTACTTGCCAATACCCTGAGCGCCGATCAAGAGATGAAAAAAATTCTGCTCCTTGCATGTAGGCTGTCAATAGCGTCATCGATTCGCGGAAGCAAGTAAACCTCCTTACGAGTGATCTTGTTGAGACGCCGATAGTCCACACAGAACCGTAAAGAACCGTCTTTCTTCGTAACAAGGACGACGGGAGATGCCCATGGACCGTGGGAAGGTCGGATAACTTCGCGGTGGAGCATATCGGCCACTTGTTCATTAATCACGCGACGTTCTGTAGCCGATACACAATATTGGCGTTGTCGCAATGGCGATTGGGAGCCAGTATCGATGTGGTGCGTAACAGTTGCCATCCGGCCCAGGGAAGGTTGCCCGACGTCGAAAGATGCACGAAATACTTGTAAGATGCACAGAAGCTGTGATCGCTGGCCCAGTGTAAGGTCATCGGCAATAGAAGAAATCGAGCCGAGCGTACTATAACGGGCACAGTATGGGTCTTCGGGAACGTCCGTAATTTGTACGTCTGCGATAGCTTCGACAGTGTCCAGACATTCTCCTTGGAGTAGAAACACAGGCTACGGGAACGGGTTAAAATTAAATATAGCACTATAGAGCCCTGTGTCATGTTCACCGTCGCAAAATGTAGCAGTAGACCTTTTCGAGTGGAAAAGCGGCTAGACGGAGAAAGTAGTGCGATGGCGTCGGAGAGGCTGCTGCAGTACATAGAGACAACCACTGACGAGTTGGGAGGAATGGTGGTGTCGTGTCTGACAAGTAGTTCGGAAGAGAAACATTGTCGGCAAGCGTCAAATCTGAAAGCGGCGACAGTTCTAGTTCGGCCCGTGTGCAATGAATGACGGCATTGTGGCGGGAGCGAAAATCCCAGCCGAGGATAACGTCATGGGGGCACGTCGAAATTACAATAAATTCGATGGCGTATACAACGTCCTCAATGACAACACGAGCTCTTCATGCCGCTAACGGGTGAATACGCTCTGCGCCGGCTGTGCGGAGGGACAGTCCAGTAAAGGGCATCGTGACTTTCCGAATCAAGCGACAAAGTTTTGCGTCTATAACTGATACGGTGGCTCCGGTGTCCTCGAGTGCAGACGTGTGAACACCATCAACAAACACGTCTATCACATTCGTCGGGCTACCCTGAGGACTTTCGCGTTTCGCCGGTGTTGCAGCCCTTGCCTCGTATACTGCGACGATTAGTTTTCCTATTCCCGAGCTGCGGGACGAGGCCGCATCAGTGATAGCGAGCGTCGGCGTGGAGAAGGTGAGCGGCGGGTATTGGGCGTTGGGCGGAACATAGGAGACGATGCCGAAGGGTCGTAGTAATATGGGCGGGGAGAACCGACCATACGACTTGGGCATATGTTGTAACGCTAGGCGAATGTACGCGGTTACCGTAGCGTGCGACGTTACCTGCGTAAGCGCCCGCAAAAGAGATAGGCCGGTTGTCAGATGTACGCCACCGATTCGCTGTGGTGGGACCCGTCCATGTAGGAGGACGCGTTGTGCGGGTCGGCTGGTGATATGGTGGCATGGCGGACTGTGGTCGGTGCATGGTCAAGACGTCGGCGTAAGTGAGAGGTCTACCTTGAAGGAAGGGGTCGGGCCTGGAGGCGACTTCCGCGTAGCTTAGTGGTGCAGCCGGAGGGATCTGTTGGGGCCTGGCGTTGACTTCAGCGTAGCGGAGAGGTGTGCCTGCAGGAACAAGTTGGTGGTGCCCAGGCAAAATCTCGTTGAGTTCGTGCGCAATGGTGCGGCGGAGCGGGGGCTCAAAACTTGACGTTGGCTCTTGTAGAGGTTGTGGTTGCGCAAAGGACATCAAGGAGAGCTGGCGTGCAATTTCCTTGCGCACGAACGCTTTCATTTCTTCCATCAACGCTGACTGCTCAGAAATGGCCGTCAAGCCAGCGAGGTGTTTGTCGCGTGATGGAGGGTGACGGGTCAACGATCGCTGCCTGCGTAGCCCCTCGTAACTTTGGCACAGTGTAGTTATCTCTGCCACAGTCGGAGGATTTTTGGCAAGCAGCATGTTGAAGGCATTGTCTTCTATGCCTTTCATAACATTCCTGATCTTATCAGACTCCGACATGGTCGCGTTGACTTTCTTGCATAAGGCCAGGATGTCTTCGATGTAACTTGTGAAGGATTCACCGACTTGCTGAGCTCGTTCCTGCAAACGCTGTTCGGCGCGCAGCTTACGAACAGCAGGGCGACCAAAAACATCCACAAAATACGTCTTGAAGTCTGACCACGTCGGAAAATCCGTTTCATGGTTGCTGTACCATAAGCTGGCCACACCTGCGACGTAGAACAGCACGTTGGTGAGCTTAGCTGCTTCTTCGCATCTGTTGTGGGCGCTTACCCGCTCGCAGGTCGTAAGCCAATCCTCAACGTCGGTGTCATCCGCGCCTGTGAAGATAGCAGGGTCCCTGTGACGAGGCACACCAAAGCATGGTGCCGGTGCAGGGGGAGGCACTTGTTGGGAGGCTTCTTCAGGCATGGTCGAAAGTACGGTGCGGGATCGAAGTTGCAGGTTGCAGGTTTTGAGGGCGCAGCACGCTCCACCAATTGTAAAGGGTTTAGTAGAGATCGGAGCAGCGCAGCGTCGAGAGTCAAACGAGACACAGCTTTCCCGCTCGAGCGCCGTTGCGAGCAAAAGCGCTGAACCCACTAGCGTCTCTCTTCGCTAGACATCGCATGTTGTAGATCTTTTTGGAGTCGGCCTGTTATGGCCCATATAGGTAGCAGCCACTGGAGTCGGCGGCGTATAGGAGATTTCGCTGTGGTACCGCGAAAAATGCCTTACTATTTTCGGTGCGGTTGCGACAGTTCGGCACGCAACACCCCGTTACTGAAAGATCTGTCAGTGCGTCGTATGACATTGGTTCTATAAAGCAGCAAGCAGCAAGAATAATAACAGTGCCGGTGTCAATTGCGCTTGGCCTGTCGGTGATGCGTCCCTTGCTTGCCTCAATTTGCTCCGTTGCCTCCGTGTTTACTATGTGTATGAAGCTGGTGCGGCTTAGAAAACCTCTGTTTCGGGAGATATCGTAGACAGTGACTGGGTGGACGACACGAAGCTTTGGGCGCAGTTTCAGAGAAGTTGCTAAAGTGCATTCGGAGCTGATTAGGCTATGTCCAAATGGCGCGAGCAGCGTATATGGTGCTTGCTCTAAAAGTGGGGCTAAATATGTGTTCGAAGCTATCCAAACTTTCCGCTCATGAATTGAATCAGGATTATGGTGTTTTGGTCTTCGTTCTTTATCTGGGTAAATATTTTGAAACAGCGTCTTGTCACGTTTCTGACTCAGTAAGGTTCCTCGGTGACTTTCACTATTTGATCATTTTCTGCCTAATCGCTCGTGGTTGCGCTCAGTTCCGTTATATTTGTCCTTGCTGCGCACAAGGATTAAAACGTAGCTGTTCTGCACATTGTAATACCCTGTAGCGAATGCCTATTATCGCTAGTAAATCCCTTACTCTTGTGGACCGTCACGATACATTGAGCTTTGACCACTCGTGCGCTATCGGTGTAGTACTTTCACTTATTGTGCGTATATAGTGCGCATGTATTCAAGTGTGCGCCAATTGACTTATTCTTGACATGTTGGTGATACAGTGAGCGTAAGCTTCCGCGCTGGTTGGGGTAGATGTGTGGAGATACTGTGCGCGAAGCCTACTATGAGAGGAAGCGGCGCTACTCCCGTTATGATTGTTTAACGAGTGGTACACACTATTGCCGACGTACCGGGGCTGAAGCCCTTTCTTTGAAGCTTAGCGATACAACGCTGGCGGATGAGTGCATTTGTGTATCCTCGAGGAAAGCCGTACATCTCGATCTGCCGGAAACATGCACGGACAGTTGCAGCAGAGGTCCGCGAACTTGGCTCTACGTATTCATTACATTCCTTAATATGCCAGTCACTATTTTTGCAGCCAACTACTGTACACGTCTTTAATCCACATGATTAATCCAGCATGATTGGAACACAGTGCGTTAGCGAAAACTTAGTTGCATTTCCGACAGCTGATCGCACAGAAGCAAGGTAGAAGCGGTAGTGGTTTCGTATTCGTTCGCGGTCGCTGAGGCGACGTATGACGCGCCGCCGTAAGTGCCATCGCTTTCTCTAGAACAAACTGCTCCGCGAAAAAGGTCAATACAGTAACTCTACGAAGAACGCAAAAACAGCGCCGACTTGTCAGCAGACGAAGGAAAAAGCACGCGACGTCTCGCATCTACAAAGAGGAGGCAAGATTTTCATGCTGTCACGTGACTGCCGCAGCGGCTCGTCGCCAATTGGTGTGGCCGCTGTGCCGCAGCTACAGCAGCCCCCAGGAAGGCAAGGCTAGTTTCAGTTTCTAGGAACATGCGCGCTCATGGCGATTGCCGGACATCCTAAATTATTTTTTATTTCTCTTTTGTGAATTTTAAATCGGACGAAGCGCGGGAAGTGGTCGTCATCGTGCGTTCGTCGAGCTTTACTCCGCTCACCCTTGCCACTCGCTCAGCGATATCTGGGGTGCTATTTTGTAGCAATTCTATTACTTTTGCCGATGACTTTTGACGTCATCACCCGGCTGCCATTGGTCGAAAATGGCCGGGCCGCGCCCATGTTGTCTGTCAATCACGCGACGTCAGGAACCCGCGGAAACCCGCTACGTCAAAATGACGTTGACGTACTCATTATGCGCAGCAAAAGTCATAGTTTTTTAGCACCGCCGGAGGTAGGGTCGTTTCAGAACGCATAAAAAATGGCTACCCCCTGCGGTGGCTTTTCGCCGTCGCCGACGCGGACACGGAGAGTCACACGACGCGTTTGACATGCCGGATGACCATTTTCGACGGCATTTTCCTCTCTCGAAGGAAACGGTGCGGTTGTTGTGCGAGTAACTGGCGGGGGAACTAGAAGCGGAGCGGGCAACGGGACTGTCGGTGGAGCGGAAGGTGTTGTGCGCGCTGCGCTTCTTTGCCACCGGTGCAGCGGAAGGTGTTGTGCGCGCTGCGCTTCTTTGCCACCGGGAGCAAGCGTCCGTAGGAGCGAGGAGACGATCCGACGGGTGTCGCAGTCGACCGGGAGCGAGTGCGTGCGACGCGTGGCCGAGGCTGTCGTAAACGCAGGGGTCCGCAACAAGTGTGACCATTTTCCGAAGACGTACGAAGAAAAGGCAGCCGTGAAGGAGGGTTTCCTTCGGCCCGGCGCTATTCCCGGCGTGATCGGATGCACGGACGATGGCCTCATTGCCATTATCGCACCCAAGGGTGAGCGCAATACTGCGTTCATGTCTCGGAAGGGCTACTACGCCGAAAACTGCATGTTCGTAAGTATACGTCATGTTCTCCAGTGCTGCTCATTCTTTTGACAGTTGTGTTGCACTTGTCAACGCGGACTTTATCCGTTCACACTTTCCGCAGATCTGCGACGCGGACATGAGTATCCTGACCGTGTATCCCATGCGACCGGGGTCAGATCACGACTCATTCGTCTGGTGGACGACATGGCTGCGCCGGCGGTTCCAGGCGGGGCGCATCGCGAATTCCGGTGCATACCTCATCGGTAAGACAAAGCATTTTTGTCGCAATCACGCTTCATTAGCGAATAGAACGCCATGTCCACCCCCACACAAACTTATCACTAAACATACACACGAGTAAGTGCCTGCCTAAGTAGAAAAAATCAAACCAATTAGTGCTAGCACTGACAATTTTAAAGGTGTTAAGTTACAAGCATGCTACCAAGTACCTGCCAGGAGCAGAAGAAAGCAACTCGTATTAGTGCTACTACTTTATCATTGGTAGCACCAGTAAGTGTTGATTTCTTCATCTTCAGGGGGGCACCGAGTAGTACTCTTGTAATTTGGTTAACAGTTTGTGTCAGGGTGGACATGCCCAACTCGTGCTCTTACTTGGGATTCACGACAGTGTGAGTCTCCTACGTCTGAACCCTACCTTTGTTGAATGATGCTGTAACTTTCCTCAATTGTCAACTTGCCTCTCGTCAGAGCAGTGCTCAGTGCACCATTTCCATTTTCATGCAGGTGACAGCGGCTACCCCTTGGATCCGTGGCTCCTGACCCCGGTTCCCGGCCATCCTCCTATGCAAACAGCCGAGGGGAAGTACAACACAGCACATGCCACCTTGCGTTCCGTAGTGGAGAGGTGTATTGGGCTCTTGATGAGCCGTTTCCGCTGTCTGCAGCGGTACCTCACCGTCCTCTACGAGCCAGAACGTGCTGCCAACATTGTCGCTGCATGTGCTGTGTAGCACACACAACCTTCGGCTGTCTGAGGGCGACGAAGACGACGATGATGAAAGTGATGACGACAGCAGCACCAGCAGTAGTAGCGAGCTCGATAACAACGGCGACACCATACCACATGGTGTGCCCCGAAACAGCAGGTCTGTATTGAATTATCTGAGAGGGCGGGCTGTCCGAGACAGTGTAATCGGCATGTTCGACACAACCCGTGCGCAGCACATGTATTACTTAAGGAGTGTGTGGCTGCATTTGCGACGTCAACAGCATTGTGAGCATCGCTAGGTGCATACACGCTGTTGTATCAGCAAGGTGTGGTGGTCTAACAGATACGAAATAATTGCATTGTGCATTTAATGCTGTGAAATTGCTGACAAAACATTTTCCATACTCAGTTGGATGTCTACGTAATGCAAAGCATTAACGATTTGTAGAGAAATGTAAAAGTTGTGTAGTCAAGGGTTATGTAGACCTTACATTTATAATAAGTAAAACAGACTATATAGTGGTAACATATAAGATTGAAAGCAAACTAAAATTAAGTGGCTTCTAAAAGCGTGTTTGACATTTGCTTGCTGCTGCTGTCGTCATGTAGATGCCCTGTGTGCCATGGATGTAGCGTGCAGTTTTGTTTTGTAGCCTTTTTTTCTTACTGGTATCCCTGACAGTTCTCTGCTCCCCTTACGTAATGAAGGACATTAGCGTTCGTCTCCTCGCTTTCTACTCGGCCAGTGAAGCTCACAAAACCCAAAATGCACATTGCACATCACACCTTCTGCTCCATCGAATGTGCTGTTACACGCACACCTTCTAGGTCCTGCACCCTTTTCTCTCGCAACAACCGCAAAATTTCCTGAAAATGCTGTCAACTGGTCATCCAACATGTCAAGCGGTGTGGCTGCCATGAAGTGTGTTCACGTAGATTTCAGCCAAGTGCCCTCACTTGTAAATAGTAGAGTCATTAACTGAAATGTCACACAGTAATATTTTTATAGTGCAAGCTAGCACTGCAAATGTAGCAGTGACATGTAAATAAAAGCATTAAACAAAACTGCAACTTTCTTTATTCTTTAACCTACAGCCCTTTTTTAAAGTAAAACGTGTTTATGCACACGTCACATGCAATAGCAATTACATTAAAGAACCGTGAAAATCATCAGGCTGCAGTAGTAGAGACATGCAGCATATATCACATCACCTTGTATAAATATCACATCCCCTTACACTTGCATCTAAAATATCACAAGTAACGGCACGCATTCTTTCATAAAACTACTGTGCATACCATAGTTACACAGAAATATCATCCAGTTTAAACTGCACCAGAAAAGAATACACAGGTGCATAAATTATCACGCACCAACAGAACCATATTTATTACAGCCAGATGTGTAAGGACACCACCACATGTGAAAGGAACATGCTGTTGTGGAGTTACAGAAAAAAAATCGTACTTTGATATTCACAAATATACAAATGAAATGAAGGAGTATAGGCAAGGGATTCTCATCACATTTTTGTGTGTGTGTGTTCATAATTTGCTTTCAATGTTATATTAAGGTCCGAATTCTCCCGCCTCTCAAGAAGTGATCGGCACTATTTGGTGAGACAGGATGAAATTGTGGTGTGGCCTCATGCGCACATTGACATGACAGCAATCAGGCGCCTGGAAATTTCAATGCCACAGTCAGAATGCTCGCACCACCAGGCTTACTGGCACTTGTGCAGGTGAGCCTGATGCCGTGGACACGCCTATTGCTGCAGTATCAATTCAAGCATGAAATCATGCTGCATCTGCTATGCTATTTGTGGTTGCACTAAAGGGTGACATAAGCAATTGGTTGTTGCAAACCAGCAATAGTCTGACTTCATATCATCATTACTACATCAGTGAATTTTTCAAAGTGATTAAAAAATGTGATGAAAAATTCCTTGCCTATGCTTCTTTAGAAGTCGGATCGCGCTTGGTCGTCTGCTTCGGTTGTCGTCCCAAGCATGAACATGGGAAAGATAAGACAGAGAGGCTTGATCAGGCGTGCAACGAACGTAAGGCGCGGGAAACCAGGGTAACCAAGCATTAGACGAAGATGGCTAAATCCGGTCATCACATGTGTTGCGCGGCTCTGTGGTATTCGAACACCGTTCTGCCAAGTTCTGTCCAGTTCTGCCAAGTTTTTCAGGTTTCCTAGTGACAGCAAGTAAGCGACTACTTTCACTACTAATTTCAAAGCGACTACTTTCACGAAATGACAAAATGGAACATATTCACCGGGAATATTGGTAATGAACAACCGTTCGCTATATTAATATTCTTCATTATAATTGCTTGGCACAGGTGCGTACGAGCGAGGTCCCAATGGTTTACAAAAGGAAAAGCAGCTTGCAATGTAAACGTGGCCGAAAGAAAGCGCTTCCTAAACACAGCACACTTCAGCGGGTTCTGCTCCGCGATTTGGCCAATGTCGCCGCCGGGCCAGCGGACCTGCCAGAGAGCACGAACCACGCTGTAAGATATATCTCTTTAGGTGGGGACACTTCTCGGCTTGCTTGCTAGACGTGATCGACCAGATAAAGTAGCAAGGGCGCGCGTCTATCGGGCGGTGACGGCAGCGGATACATATCGGCGAAACGACGCGAATTCAGTTAGAACGCAGGCGAGAGCGTGCGCCGACAAGGAACACGCGCATGCCCTCTCCCCGGTGACCTACTTTCGTGCACTCAATCATTTCGGATTTCCCGCGAATCGCCGGTTGCTATAACAACGGGAGATTAAACCAATAAAAAGCTTTCTGCGTTGAAGTTGCGTGGTACTGCCCATAGGTATCCGCTGCCGTCACCGGGCCGATCGGCGCGCGCCTTTGCTACTTTATCTGGTCGATCGAGTCTGGCGAGTGTCCTCACCTAAAGAGTATATATCTTACACCGTGGCACGAATACAGCCCGCTTGCATGCGAAGTGGGAAAGGAGGGATTCAGCGGCAACCCTCCTCCTCCCGGCTGTGCGCCCTCTCCCTCTATCTTCTGACCTCATCAGTGACGTCAATTGAGGCATTGTTTTGTTTGTGAATTATTTCCAGTAGGATATCCGGCAACCGCCAGTGGTGAAGGCGGCGCTGCCGCGGCGTATCGGTTAAAGTCCCTATATATAAAAAGTAGCGCCATTCTTAGATGATGCCGCCACCGCGCTCACCCCGGCGGTTCCTCCTCGCCGCCTCCTGTCGCCCCAGCCTTCTCCGCTCCCCCACTGGCCAATTCGTGTCATGTGGAAGCACGCGTTGCTCTTCTGTATATTTTTTTTCTTTCCAGCGCGCTCCGACCGCCATTCTCGGGCCTGTGCGACGAAAGTGCTGCTGTACGCACAAAGGGATCAAACGTGTTAGGGACAAGAACGTCGTTGTTATGGCATGCTGCTGCGCCTGAAGTTGCCGCAATCGACAAGGCGCGGGCTAAATGCTTTTTTTGTTTACCATCCGGCGAGCGCAAACGCCTGCTGCACGCTTGGTATTTGCGCCGTCTCGCAACGTCGCGTTGCTACTTCCAAAACGGCATTATTAAGACCAGTTACCGACTGACGAAGCAAAATCGCACCTCAATAAGTGCTCCGCAGGGCGCGATCGAAGTTTTCCTCGGATTTCCTCTGGTAGCGCGTTAGCTGTCGTCTGCCACGGCAGGCCCGACGCAGGCGGCGCCACTGTCGATATCGCGCCTCGATCGCGCTGGTCGCGCCGAGCGCGATAGTGGAACGGAGGAGGAGGGAAGCGGATGGCGCTACTTTTTATATATATAGGGGTTTTAGTATCGGTATGGGATCGAGCGTCCCGAGGGAGGTATAGGGAGTTTCCGGCCCGTGGCTACAGTATCTGTAGCACGGTGTAAGATGTATACTCTTGAGTTGAGGTCACTGGCGAGACGTGGTCGCCCAGATAATGTAGCAACGGCGAGCATCCATCGGCCCGCCGACAGCAGCGGATACCTATTGGCGGGACAACGCAACTTCAGTTAAAACGCAGGCGAGAGCTTGTGCGTACAAATAACGCGCAGATAACACAAGCAACCAGAGAACAGCGTCTGCAAGCGGCGTCGCGTCACCGTATTTGTTTCGTCAAGGTGATGCCCTCTCCCTCACGCTCTCCCGCCACCACGGTGACCTACTTACGCGTGTCTCATTTCGGATTCCCCGCGAAGCGCCGGTTGTTGTACCATAGGGAGATAACACCAATAAAAACATTTTCTGTCTGTGAATTTGCGTCGTACCACCGATAGGTATCCGCTGCCGTCACTGGGCCGACTGACGTGCGCCGTTGCTACTTTATCTGGTCGATCGCGTCTCGCAGTCAAGCCGAGGAGGGTCCCTAAATATCGAGCTTATATCTTACACCGCGATCTGTAACCGCCGGCTTCAAAGGGAGCAAACACATATGATCATCAGCTGAGTTTCAACGCCGGCAGTGCGCCGCTCGCGTTTTACCGCTAGTGTGCATGGATAAAGCCCCTCATTTAGACTGTACTAGAATACGGTTGAGTGGGACGAGCGGCTGGGGCGGCGCATTCATTGTAGTGAGGCACCTGATGTGGAAAAATACTGTGGCCCCGCTGCGATCGAAGTGAATTGAGTTTCATCAACACTCTAAAAACAGTTGCACCCTTTGGGGCTGTTGTGTTTGGCGGTCCTTCGGTACAAAAGGAGGCCGGCGCCGACTCAGACCCGCCAATCTGGCGCCCCTTTCTCGCGACCCAGAATTGTCACCTGGGACTGAGGGGTTAGCAGTTGGTCTCCAGGCTATCTCATGCGTCGCTAAACGGCATCGTCGCCTCTTCGGTGCGGTTCCGTGAATTACCAGCGCCGCCCGAACCACGACGAGGCCCGGCGTCGATTGCGACGCGCCAAACTGGCGCCCTTTCGAGACAGCCACCCTGGTTCCGCGAACTGACCGCTATGGAGAGGCGAATCTTGAAAGGGGCCAGTGTCTGGCAATCCCGGGGGAACGACATCAACGTTCGGTTCCCAAGGTGTCAACCGCTGCCTGTGTTCGGGGGCGACCTAGCAAGATTGGAGGCGGAGCCCGGCGGGAAACGACGACACATCACGTGCGGGATATGGCTACCTGTCCAAAGGCTGTCATTGGCTAAAAGAACTAAAGTGTATTCCCTCGTCGAGTGAAAGAGGGAAACGGAAGGGATAAAACAGGGGACTTGAGTGTTGTGGACAGGCTTGACCATGTAGAGACGCTCGACCATGTAGAACGCTCGGAGATGTAAACGCTAATACATGCAAAGATGTTAGCATGTATAGACGGCTCCAATATCATGGAGCCCTTAATGGAAAATACCATGTACAGTGTATATAAAACAGTTTTCTAATCTCCCTGGATATCTCCTCATCTTGGCACCTGGCACGGCACCATACATGCAGCCTTCGTGGCCACTCGGACCTTCGGCATTCGCAACAGTGGCTGGCAGCTTATGGGATCGGCCGGCGTTGGCTACATCGGTGTGGTGAGTGCTACGTGTTTGCTTGTCTTTCGCCAGACTCATTGGCGCAGGTCACTAAGTCACTAATGGTGTTTTGTGTTGTTAGTGATTTTGTCTCGCAGACCAAGAATATAGTGTCTCGTGGGCTAAGTTACTTAGGGGAAGAAACACAGGGTGCACTGTAAATACGGATAAGTTTGAAATCCCGGAACTCCTCAAAAGTTGTGAGCCGATGGGCATTTTGGTTGTCCCTGCGGTAGGCAAAAGTCAACAATTGGAGCTTTTACAGAATGAGGAAGTGAGTTGGGAGAAGGCCGGTCCCGCCATGAAAATTGTTTTGCTGGGAAAGGAGCACGAAGCGAGAAATTCTGCAATCTCCCTATGTGGTAGCGATAAGGACGGGCTTTGTGCCTGAGTTTGCCCTTCATGTCGTCAGAACTCTCTAGTACAAGTAAGTAGTTGCTAGTAGAGTAACTTTGTGTTTTCTGGCGGGCACCGTTTTGGGAAATTCACCTTCTTTAAATAGCTAATTTTAGGAAGGGTGAATTTTGAAGGCAAACGGAGATCGCTATGGAGAAATTCAGAGTGCAGGACCTCCTTCTAATTTGCGAGGAGTTAGGCATTTTGGCCGACTCCGCAAAAACGAAAGAAGCAATTCTCGACGTCATGAAGGCAGAAGAGGTGACGGTCGAGGAAGCTGATGAGGCTTGGGAGACAATTGAGGAAAGAAAGCAAAAGGCAGAGGAGTGCAGGAGGCGCGAGCGTGAAGCAGAAAGGCGCAGGCACGATGCAGAAATTCGCGAGAGGCGCGAGCAAGAGGCAGCGCAACGGCACGCTCTTAGGATGAAAGAGCTCGAACGGGAAAATCAGATGCTCAGATGGCGGACAGCGCGACGCCAGCTCCACACTTTCGAGACAGACGAGGGTATTGTTAATTTCCTCGCCGGTTTTGAACGAGTATGTGAGAAAGAGGGTGTCAGCCGGGACTCGTGGGCCGAGCGATTAGAAGCACTTCTCCCGTTTAGTGTTGGTGCGTGTTTCATGCATTGCTTGTCAGAGGAGAGAGCGCGCGACTACGACAGGGCTAAGAGGGCTTTATTCGGGCGCTTTGGTGTGGCACGGCAGGCCGACTTCGAAGGCCAACATGACAGCGAAAAAGCCGAGCCTGTCGAGGGTAACATTAGCACTGAGATGACTAGTGTAGAAAGTTTTGAAAAAGGTGTGATGCAAGTGACACACACAAATCGAAGACACTGGGGGAATTCCCGCTTTAGAAACGGAAGGCCCTTTAGGCCAAGTGTGTACGGCGGCGGCAATTTCGGCCAGCCTGCCAGACAAGGTCACGCATTGCTTTTCGAATAGGTCAGAGCAAATGTTGAGGGAACCGGGAGAATCCTTCTCAAGCAAGGGAGCTTTCAGGGCAAAGGCACGCAAGGAGACTCAGAGACTGCTAGGCGCGTCCCCTTTTGAGCAGAGGACAGAGGACCAAGATACGAGTTCAGAGGCAGCTGCAAGCAGTGACGAGTTAAACGTGTTAATAGCAGGAAGCGAGGTGAATGCGGTCACCGAAGTGAGTGGTGGTTTTCCCGCCCTAGAATTCGTGGCCGACTGCGAAGGCCAAGATGAGAACAACATAGCTAGTTCAGACAGCGCTGAGAGGGCAGTGGTGCCAGTAGTTAACGGACACAGTGACACGCGCTAAGAAAGGCTTGTTTCGCCATTTTACGAGGCTGTTCTGGAAACAAAGTCTGATTTCGAAGGCCAGCGAGATGTTGAGCATGCAATCGAGGGCAGTGATAGAGCTAAGCCAGTTGAAGATAGACTTGATGACGAGCTAACATGCTCAAAGATCAAATCTGGTCATGCTCTATTAGAACGGCAGTCGCACTGTGAATCCCAAAGGGGCAACGAAATTTCAAGTGCGCGTGCCGGTGCTGCAGACTCTTCGCAGCATACCAAACAGAAAAGGCGTAGGCGCAAAACGAGAAAGGCGGACGAGGTCGCTTGGAATCAAACGTGCGAAGCGCCAAGGCGACAGGGGCAAATTCGCTAGAGTCCAGGCCGAGAGCGTGAAAAATCGAAGGAGGGTAACTCCTAAGCTTAGGCGTTTCCTGAGATCGGAGATCGGCGTGACGCACGTCGCGAAAAGGAGAGTTTCGCGTAGATTCAGGCGTAGTGACCGTCGCCTAACCGCCTCGCGTACAGCGCATTGTAAGCAGAGGGACAAAGGGAAGCGTCCTGTAGGCTGTTACAATGGCCTATCACTTGCGGGGGAAAAGAAAAGGGTCTGCCGAGCAGATAATTGGAAAGTGCGCGCACGGTTCTGTCAATGTATCTCCCTCCCCGTACTTGGAAGCGGTTGTCCTAAAGTCACAGCTACCGGATGTGTCAGGCGAATTAGTGGCTCTTGCCTTCTTCGCGACGCGCCTTGCGAAATCCCTGGAATGCGCGACCCCCTCTAGTTCGTTTGAAAGAAAGGAGTGTGACCGGGGCCCTAGAATACGTAAACAGGAAGACGAGTAGCATTTTCTTCTTCTTTGTATTCATTTGTGGGAGATGGTGTTGAATGTTTGACAGGCGTAAAGAATGTCGCAGTTTTGTTATGTTGTTAACCTCTTCGGCTCTGTTAGACAACTATTTAAAAGGGAGTGTGTACGCGGCGACAGGTAAGAATTGAAATGCAAAGTGTCAGTTGCATATAGTTTTGCATGTCACGCGCAAGTTGTGCAAGTTACTGTTTGCGCGAGTTTGTAGTAAGTCGTAAATAGTTTGTCCCATCTGTTATTTGGCAATTTCGATATTAGGTAAGGATTATGTAGCTTTTTTGTGCTAAGTGTTACGGAATGTGAATTAGTGGAAGGCCAGTTCTCCCTTCGCCTTCCTGATCTGTGGAAGCTCGTAATTCATAATTACTTAGCTTTATTACATAAGCCCAGTGGTGTCTGTTGCGAAGGACACATCAGTCGCAAGTTTCTTGGTACTTGTCCGGATCAACGCGCACCTTGTGTTTTAGGGTTTTCCTTAGATAGGGGGTTGTCAGATTTTTGGAATTGGAAAGTCTGGCAGATGAGAGTGGCTTGCAGTGGCGCTTGCAGCATGTGTGTGGTCACAAAGTTCGCTCCTTGGAGCGTGTCATCTTGCATTTCTGCAGTCCAGTCAGAGCCCACCTATGAAGAGGCCTTTGGCGGGAAGATCCTCATTCCTGGAAGCGGCGGCCCCCATGGCTTTGAGCAAAGCAGGCATCAAACCGGCCGAGCTGTATGGAACAACTCGACCTCCCGATGCATCATCTGGCGGCGGGGGTGCGGTTGTGTCTGGCGGTCCTTCAGTACAAAAGGAGGCGGCGCCGACTCAGACGCGCCAATCTGGCGCCTCTTTCTCGCGACCCAGAAATTGTCACCTGGGACTGTAGGGGTAGCGTTGGTCTCCAGGCTATCTCATGCGTCGCTAAACGGCAGTCGTCGCCTCTTCGGTGCGGTTCCGTGAATTACCAGCGCCGCCCGAACACGACGAGTGCCCGGCGTCGATTGCGACGCGCCAAACTGGCGCCCTTTCGAGACAGCCACCCTGGTTCCGCGACCTGACCGCTATGGAGAGGCGAATCTTGAAAGGGGCCAGTGTCTTGGCAATCCCGGGGGAACGACATCAACGTTCGGTTCCCAAGGTGTCAACCGCTGCCTGTGTTCGGGGCGACCTAGCAAGATTGGAGGCGGAGCCCGGCGGGAAACGACGACACATCACGTGCGGGATATGGCTACCTGACCAAAGACTGTCATTGGCTAAAAGAACTAAAGTGTATTCCCTCGTCGAGTAAAGAGGGAAACGGAAGGGTTAAAACAGGGGACTTGAGTGTTGTGGAGAGGCTTGACCATGTAGAGATGCTCGACCATGTAGAACACTCGGAGATGTAAACGCTAATACATGCAAAGATGTTAGCATGTAGACGGCTCCAATATCATGGAGCCCTTCTTGTAAAATACCATGTACAGTGTATAAAACAGTTTTCTAATCTCCCTGGATATCTCCTCCTCTTGGCACCGGGCACGGCACCATACATGCAGCCTTCGTGGCCACTCGGACCTTCGGCATTCGCTACAGGGCGTATTTTTGCCACAGAACAATAATCGTCATCTAGGTCGCGGGATCAAATCCCGGCCACGGCGGCCGCATTTCGATGGGGGCGAAATGCGAAAACACCCGTGTACTTAGATTTAGGTGCACGTTAAAGAACCCCAGGTGGTCCAAATTTCCGGAGTCCCCCACTACGGCGTGCCTCATAATCAGCACTGGTTTTGGCACGTAAAACCCCATAATTTAATTTTTTTTAATAATCGTCATCTGACTTGCGTGGCTTTCCTTTCTTTAACGCTGTGCGCCCGGCACTTCTCGGTCACGAACGACAAGAGCGTTATCAGCGTGACACAGCGTTCTTGACAGGAAAGTAGCAAGGGCAGAGTTTTCAAGATAGGAAACGCAAGCAAGACAGATGACGATTATTGATGTGTGGCAAAAATGCACCCAAAAGGATGCAACTGTTCTTAGAGTGAAGTTCGCGCCGTTAGATACTGCTGGCAATACTGCTCGCAGGGTCATTCGTACAACTTCGCGCGCTGGTACTTCCGTTCAGACCGCTGAAATGGTGTTCATAATTGCAGGTGTTCATAATTGCATATGACATGTATTTATGTCTTAAGAATAAATTCCTTGCTGCTCGGTGATTGCGCGTGCATTGCGGCCGAAGCGTTGGCTTTCATTCTACTATGCTACTGAACGGTTCCCTTTGGACAACAAATATTTTTCTTGTCCTTCAAGCACCATGTATCTCTCGTGTGTATTGTTGCGCATATAGTTTTCCATCAGTAGGTCTTGCGAAACGCAGATGAAGAAACATATT